>NW_023179820.1:2329073-2466209 GCF_002007445.2 Ailuropoda melanoleuca
AAAAAAAAACAGTTTTGTTTTGTCGGGAAAATGTCTACTTTTGGAGGTGAAGGATGATCTGTTCAAACAAAAAATGGCAGTGTCCTTTCATCCTCCTAGTGATTCATCCAAATTTGGTGCCGATTGGAATAATCTAGTGAAAAGGAGGGAGGGAAGAATGGAAGATGAGGAGTAGGAGAAGAAGAAAGAAAGAGATTAAGAAATTGAAAAACNAAGAGATTAAGAAATTGAAAAACAGTTGGTGCAGATGATTGGGAGAAAAAAATGATGAACAGGGGCGCCTGGGTGGCACAGCGATTAAGCGTCTGCCTTCGGCTCAGGGAGTGATCCTGGCATTGTGGGATCGAGCCCCACATCAGGCTCTTTGGCTATGAGCCTGCTTCTTCCTCTTTCACTCCCCCTGCTTGTGTTCCCTCTCTCTCTGGCTGTCTCTATCTCTGTCGAATAAATAAATAAATAAAATCTTTAAAAAAAAAAAAAGATGAACAAAAAACAAAACCTTGAAAATGCCAGAAGCCTCAAGCACAAGAGAAGGGATTAGAGTTTGATGAGGAAGGAAGGGCAAGTCCTTTACTCTTAAACAAGGGAGGATAAATAAGTCATTTACTGGCACAAGTTGATTCATAGAGTTGCTGGGAAAATAAGAGATATCCCTTCCCTTTCATCAAGGGTTACACAGTTATCCATAATGGGGAGTGGGGTGTAGTGGTGAGGGAGTGTGGGGAGTGAGGGCAGAGGAAGGTTATGAAAGACTTGTTTTGGTGAGAAAGAAGCCAAGGAAAAAAATGCTCAGAATAACAGAGTAAAGAACTTTAAAAACTCACCCTTAACAAAAAAACAAAAACAAAAACAAAAACAAAAACAAAAACAAAAAAAAACACAGAACATTGGCAATGTTGTCATTCAACTTTTTCAGAAATCTTGAGATTAACCAAAGGCTTGAAACAATGTAAGGAACATTTATTCAAAAAAAAAACCATTGAATCTTGGTAAGAATAGCCAGTCTTGTGGCCTCTTAACATGCCCTATAAATCACTCCATAGATCCATGGTAGACTTGAAAACCAGCAGCAGGCTTCTAGGCACAGTAGCTGCGAAAATCAGCAGCCAAGCAACCACCAGAGGATGTAAAATGGAACTCCCCAAAAAGCAGCACCCCAGAGGATTTCACAGGTTGTCTTTATTTGATCCAACTCAGAGCTCACTTTGTATGAACATCCCTATCCTCAGGTAATTCATTAAAAAATAACCAATGCAAATGATTAATATCAGAGTTGTTTAGGTGGTAATAGCAGTTGAAGCTACCAAGAGGATGACCGAAACCCTTAGAAGGAGCACTGGAACCAGGTCTGACACATTCATGAGGATCTGGAACATCATCTGTGTGTGCAGAGCTGGGTACATGTTGGGAAAAGGCCCAATAAGGCCCTGAACTCTCATCTCTGAGTTGACCTTGAGACCCCATGTAAGTTGAAAGTGATGGCTAAGACAACTGAAAACTGGAAATCATCTGCTAGAGTATTGAAAATGTACCCAACACACACCCAGGGCCACTTGGCAAAGGCTGGGAGACAAATTTATTCAAGGCATTTAGAGAAGTTCTTGCACAATCATCTAATCATCAAGCTAACTGAGCAGAGGATTTAACAATCACACGTGAAAAAGAATACAGACTTAAAAAGTTGGTACAGGAGTCTAACTACAAAAACAAACAGGATAATGACAACAACAACAAACAGCAATAACAATAAACCCTGGCATAGGGCTGGGGATCTGATTTCATCAATGACAAAAATATGAGACAAAGTAGGAAAGTATGGCCTCTACACAGGCAAGTTAAAAGTGGTCAATAGCAACCATTCCTGAGGAAACCCAGACATTGTGCTTACTGGACAAAGGCTTTGGATCAGTTATTACAAGTATTTTCAAAGAAGAAAGGAAAACCATGTCTAGAGAATTAGAGGAATGTATGAGGATGATGTTTCATTAAATGAAAAATATCAATAAAGAGTTAGAAATGATTATTTTATAGAACCTAATAGACATTCTGGAGTTTAAAAGTAAGATAACTGGAATGAAAAATTCACTAGAAGAGCTTAAGAACAGATTGGAGAAAGTAGAAGAAAGAAACAGCTAATTTGAAAAGATTGATATTATCCAGTCTGAAGAACAGAAAGAAAAATGAAAAGTGAACAGAGCCTCACAGACCTGCAGGACACCATCAGGTATACCAACTATTTATAATGGGGAATTCCAGAAGGAGAGGAGAGACAAAAAGGAAAAGAGAATATTTCAAGAAATTTTGGCCACAAACTCCCCATATTTGATGAAAAACAAACAAGACATCCAGAAGCTTAACTAACTCTAGTGGAAATTAAAATATATACCCAAACACATCAGAGTGAAAATGTTGAAAGCCATAGGTAAAGAGAATTATTTTGCCATGTAAAAGATATTTTCAATAAGGTTAATAGCTAAGTTCTCATAAGAAACCATAGAGACCATAAGGCAGAAAGATGACATGTTCCAATTGCTGAAAGAGAATAGTAATGTCTGCCAATGAAAAATAATGTCAACCAATAACTCTATATCCAGCAAAACAATGCTTCCAAAATGAGCATGCATTAAGACATTCTTAGAAAAACAAAGCAGAGAATTCTCCATGATTAGAACTATAATTTCCTTTAAAAAATTATAAAGGGAAACTTTCAGACTGAAATGAAAAGACATTAAACAATACAAATCCACACACACAAAAAATAAAGAGCACATAGGGTGCCTGGGTGGCTCAGTTGGTTAAGTGCCTAAGTCTTGGTTTCAGCTCAGGCCTTGATCTCAGGGTTGTGAGATCCAGCCCGGTGTTGGGTTCTGCACTGCACATGGAGCCTGCTTAAGATTCTCTCTCCCTCTCTCTGCCAACTCCCCCACTCACTAGCATCACTATCTCTCTAAAATAAATAAATAAATAAATAATGAATTAATTAATTTAAAAATGAATAAAACCAGTAAAGATAACTACTTTGGTAAATATATGAAAAAATGTATGCATACTTTTGCTTGTAATTCTTCTCTTCTCCTATATGACTTTTAAAAATTGTACAGAGCAATAATTGGAAAATTTGTTGATGAACTTACAATGCATGAAAGTATAGTTTGTATGGAAATAACAGCATAAAAACAAAGGTAGGGAAGTAGTTATATTAGTGTAATATCTGTTTTTACAAAAATTTTAAAATAACTTGGAAGTCTGAACTCTATTGCTTTATTGTATATGAATTGTAATCCCAGTGCAACCATTAAGAAAATAAATCAAAAATATTTTTAGAAAGAACCATATTAAAATGTATATTTGAAAAGATCTATTTAACAACAACAACAAAAAGATGTATATTTGAAAAGATCTATTTAACAACAACAAAAAAAGAGTAACGGAAGAATAGGAAAACAAAAAGACTTAAAATACAGAGAAAGCAAATATTCTATCCCAATAAGTCCTATCATATTAGTAATTAAATTAAATGTATATGTAAATGGATAGCACATCAATCAAAAAGTAGAGATTGGCAAATGAATAGATGATTCAACTGTATGTTGTCTACAGAAGATGCTGGCTGGACACAAAAACATAAATATATTGAAAGTAAGTAATGTAAAATTATATATATGTATGGTGTATAAATATAGACAGTAACATGTATAGAGACAGTAACAAAAGAAGGCTGTGATCACTATATTAATATCAGAGAAAAATAGACTTTCAGACAAAATTTATTACTGAAGATAAAAAAAGACATTTTATGATGGCCAGAGGTCAAGCCATCAGAAAGAACAATCATAAGCATATATGCCCCTAAAAACAGACACCAATGAAACAAAAAGCACCAGAATGGAGGAAAGAAATAAACAATTCCACAAAAATAGTTAAAGTCTTCAATATCCCAATTTGAATAATGGATAACAAAATTGGCAGAAGATCAAGAAGGGGAGAGGAGACCGGAACAACACTAAAAAGCAACTAGAATGAAGACAGTTGTGAGCATCACATGCAACAACAGCAGAATGCACATTCTTCTTAAGCACATAATGAAATATTCCCCAGAAACACCATATATTAGACCATTAAATAGGCCCCAGGAAATTGAAAATAATTCAGATCATACCCAGCATTTCCTCCAACCACAATGAAATAAAATTGAATTTGATAACAGGAGGAAATTTGGAAAATTCATAAATATGTGAAATTAACCCACTCATAAATAACCAATAAGTAAAGTGAAAAATGCAATGGAAATTAAGCTTTACTTTGAGATGAATTAAAATGAAAAGAAAAATACAGAAACTTATGATTTTAAAGGGAATTTGTAGCTTTATGCACCCACATTAAAAAAAATAAATATCTCAAATCCGTATCCTGCTCAGCTATCTCTAAAAATTAGGATAAAAAAAACAAACTATTCCCAAGCAACAGAAGGAAAGAAATAATAAAGATTAGAATGAAAATAAGTGAAATTTTTTAAAAAAATAGAGGAAGTTAAAAACCAAAAAATTACTTCTTAAAACACATATACACACAAAAAATAATTGACAAAATTTTAGCAAGGCAGAATGGGAAAAGACAGAATACCTGAATTAATGAAATCAAGAATGAGAAAGAAGACATCACTGCCAAAAGAAGAAGAAGAAGAAGAAGACATAACTGCCAGCCTTACAGAAAAGAAAAAGACCAAAAAATACTGTGAACAGATGCATGCTAACAAATTAGAAAGAAATTCCTAGAAGGACACAAACTTCCAAAACTGACTCAGAAACATTAGAAAATCTGAATAAAAATATAAAAGTAAAAAGCTTGAGCTGGCAATCAAAAATTTTCTGACAAAGAAAAACTCAGTCTTATTTGCCTTTCTTAGTGAATTCTGTTAAACGTGTAATGAATTAACCATAGTGCTTCACAAAAGCATAAAAAAAAATGAAGGAAACACTTTCCACCCTATTCCATAATGCCAGTAATGCACAGATACCAGAACCAGACAAAAACATCACCAAGAATGAAACTATATACTGGTCTGTATTGTGTATACAGATGCAAATATCATCAGTGAAATGTTAGTAAACTTAATCCGGCAACATCTAAAAAAGGTTATGTACAATGACCAAGTGGGTCTTATCCCAAGAATAAAAGATTGGTTAACATGTGGGCATGAATCAATGTAATAAACTATATCAGATCAAAGGTAAAAACTACATGACCCTGTCAATAGTTGCAAAAATATCCTGTGACCACAGCCCACATTCTTTTATAACAAAAACACATTAAAAATAGGAAAATAAATTAAGAATAAAAAGGAACTTCATCAGCTTCATAAAGGGCAACTATAAAAAATCCATAGCTAACATTATCCTTAATGAAAAAGATTAAAAGCTTTCTCCTACAATCAGGAGAAAAACACGGGTGTTCATTCTTGCCATTTCTATTAACATCTTATTGTAGTTTTTGTTAGAACAATCGGTGAAGAGAACACAAAGGCACTCAATGGAAAGGAGGAAGTAAAAACATCTCTATTCTCAGATAACATAATCTAGCATATAAAACCTAAGAAATCCCCCCAAAAACTATTGAGCTAATAAATTTTGATAAGGTTGTGGGATACACAATCAACATACAAAAATCAACTGCATTTCCAAACACTAACAATGAACAATCTGTTAATGAAATACAAAAAAAAATATTTATAATAGCATGAAAAAGAATGAAATACTTAAGAATAAATTTAATAAAATAAGGATAAGACTTGTACACTGAATACCACAAAACAAGTTCTCATATGAAAAGACTTCATATTTTTTAGATGGCAATATACCCAAATTGATCTATAGACTCAATGCAATACCACTCAAATTTCCAGCTGAACTCCCCCCACTTTTTTGCAGAAATTAACAAGTTGACCTAAAGTTGTTTTGGAAAATCCAGGACCAGAAGAGGAAAAACAAAAGAACTTCTTAAAAAAAGAAATGTTATAAGACTCGCAGTTCCTAATTTCAATACTCACTATAAAGCTACAGTAAGCAAGACAGAATGTTGTACACCTGAAAATACTATAATGTTATATGTTAATTATTCCTCAATAAAAATTAACTAATTTTAAAAGAATGGTACTGTCATAAGAATTGACATTTATATCCGTAGAAATAAATATTTCTAACTTCATTCTTTTACTTTTTTTTTTCTTGAGAGAGAAAGAGTAAGGGAGAGGGTGGTGGAGGAGCAGAAGGAGAGAGAGATAGAAAATCTTAAGTAGGCTCCATGACGAGCATGTGGGGCTGGATCTCACAACCCTGAGATTATCACCTGAGCTGAAATCAAGAATCAGACACTTAACCCATTAATCCACCCAGGAATCCCTAACTTCATTCTTTTAAATGTGGATATCTAGTTCTCCCAGCAACATTTGTTGAAAATCCATAAATTTAAGTATTTATTTATTTATTATTAGACCCCTACTTCACATCCCCCATAAATATTGACTGATAATAGATATAATAGATGTAAATGTAAGGAGCTAAAATTTCAAAATTCTCCAAAAAATAGAAATAATGCTTTCTTAGTTATGTTACCAAGAACACAAGTGATAAAGAAAAATAGATTAAGTTGGACTTCATTAAAATTTAAAAGTTTTCTGTTTCAAAGGCTCTCACAATAAAGTAGAAATAAAACCTACAGGATAGGAGAAAATAATTGTGAAGCATATATCTAATAAGATATCTCTATTTAAAGGACTTTTACATCTAAAAATAGACATAATCCAATTGATAAATACACAAAGGGTTTAAATAGATATTTCCCCAAGGAAGATAAAGAAATGATCAATAATCACATGAAAAGGAACTCAACAATTTTAATCATTAGAGAAATAAATTTTTTCTAATACCAAGAGATTCCACTTCATACCCACCTGGTTGGCTAAAACAGAAAAAGAAAGCACAAGTGTTGAGAAGAATGTAGAGAAATTGGGACCCTCATATATTGCTTGTAGGACTGTAAAATCATGCAGCCATTTTTCATAACAATTGCCAGTTTCTCAAAATGTTAAACATATGTCGGGGTTGTCCAACAAACCCTGAGAGGGCCTGGGGACCAGACATTCTAGTGGTGAAAGGTCGTAAGCCAGACTCTGCCTCCACCTTTATTATGAATGTGATCAATACAACAAGGGAATAAGAAAAACAAAAAGGAATATGAAGCTGTAATAATCAAGACAGTGGCATAGGAAGTATCGTGTGAATAGGACAAACTGTGCTCTTGACAGGCCTACAGAGAGGAAGTGCGTGAAGTGCGTGACCTCCAAAGATAAGTGTTTTATCTTAAGTCAAGCATTTACTCTCTGTATGAGTGTATAGAGTCACAACAAGAATTTGGCTGTTTTCAATCCAGAGACCAGTTTTCTGGACTCTTCTTTGCTTTTCAACCAGTCTCATCCAAGGAGGCATGTGTTTATTAAATCTTCTCTAGCTAGGCACTATGAATTCCCACACAGATTTACTATACGACCTAGCAAACCCATTCATAAGAATATGCTCAAGAGACTTATAAACATAAGTCACTACAAACATATGTACATAAATATATATAATATTATTCATAACTGCCCCAAAATGGAAACAAATCAAATGTCCATCAAATGATGAATGAATAAATAAAATGTGGTATATTCACACAATGGAGTATATCAATAATAAGGGATTAAATAGTGATACATGCTATGGCATAGATGAACCTCAAACATTATGCTAAGTGAAAGAAACCAGTCACATATTTAATGATTTCATTTGTATGAAATACATAGACTAGGCAAGTCCATAGGGACTGATCATATATTAGTCACTGGGGAATTGGGGAAGTGGGAGGGATGGCTAATAAGTACCAGTTTCTTTGGGAGTGATAAAAATGTTCTAAAATTAGCTTGCACAATTGTGTGAATATATTAAAACTACTGAATTGTACACTTTAGAGGAGAAGAGTGAATTTTAAGATATGTGACACATATATCAATAAAACTGTTAGAAAGAAAGAGGGAATGACCCAGCCATTGCACTACTGGGTGTTTACCCCAAAGATACAGACGTAGTAAAGAGAAGGGCCATATGCACCCCAATGTTCATAGCTGCATTGTCCACAATAGCCAAATCATGGAAGGAGCCGAGATGCCCTTCAACAGATGACTGGATTAAGAAGCTGTGGTCCATATATACAATGGAATATTACTCAGCTATCAGAAAGAACGAATTCTCAACATTTGCTGCAACATGGACGGCACTGGAGGAGATAATGCTAAGTGAAATAAGTCAAGCAGAGAAAGACAATTATCATATGATTTCTCTCATCTATGGAACATAAGAACTAGGATGATCGGTAGGGGAAGAAAGGGATAAAGAAAAGGGGGGTAATCAGAAGGGGGAATGAAACATGAGAGACTATGGACTATGAGAAACAAACTGAAGACTTCAGAGGGGAGGGGGTGGGGGAATGGGATAGACTGGTGATGGGTAGTAAGGAGGGCACGTATTGCATGGTGCACTGGGTGTTATACGCAACTAATGAAGCATCAAACTTTACATCGGAATCTGGGGATGTACTGTATGGTGATTAACATAATATAATAAAATAAAATTAAAAAAAAAAGAAAGAGGGAGAGAAAGGGAGCAAGGGAGGAGGGAAGAAACCAGCGAGATACGTGGTAGGATATTCAGGCAATGTTAAATGCCTTTTTGATATACTCTATCATTAATTTAATATATAGGGAGTCACCATAACTATGTACTTTTCCAAAATGTATGTTCAAGTGCTTCTCTGGAGAAAGTCAGCTGTTGGGTTCAGCCACAATCTTTATTTTCACATTTTTATTTTTTAATGACAGTGAAATATTGGGAAAGAGTTCTGAGGGTATTTGCAAGCAATTATGTGTAATAACAAAACAGGAAATCTAAGTGATGGTAGAAGAAAAAGGAAGACAGGAAACATGAATAATAGAAAGAACTTGGGTCCATGAAATGGAAATATTGAAGTCAATAGATGGTTGCAGTTGGGATAATTTGCAATGGAAAAGGGAAGATGGGAGGTGATGATCAGTTAATAAGAAGACATGAAATTCATATTTTAAGGCTAATGTCATTTGTGGCATGGGCTATATTCCAAATGTGAACATGAACGGTCTAGTGATATAAAATGAAGAGATCACAGGATGTGAAAAAGTCAAGGAAATGAGATCCTGGGTTTTGGATGGACTACCTCAGGGCTGCTACAGTCAATGAAGTGTCAGCAGAAGCTGAAATGCAGTAGCCAGGTGCTGTCTAATTTTTTTTAAATAAATAGTGACAGTGATGAGTTCTGAAGATGGCATCAAAGGAGAGTAAGCATGATGGTAAATAGTGAAACAATGAACCTTAAATAAGCAGGAAAGTTTTGGAAGACTGTGCAGTGGATTTCAACTGTGACAGCAGGTAAATAAAAGGACATTTATGTCACCCTGTGATTTTGAGATGCATGGGCAGTAAGGAAAGAAAGATTAAAGAAGCTTTGAGGGTAAGACCAGTTTTCCCATGAAGCAATGGAGTAGAGGCAAGGCTGTGAGAAGAGTTGGGGGATAAAAGAGAGATAGCAGATTATAAAGCACAACGTCCAAAGAAGATAGCATGATATTTCTAATGAAAGAGAAAGATGCAGTGAAGGATATTCAGCAGATTATGTGTGGGTTCTGGGATAAAACAGCCTGCAGCACACGGAGTGTGGATGGTAATGGCGGGCCACTGACGTTTGCATCCGAAGTGTACAAGACAGTGAGGTTTGACGCAATCATTCTGAAAATACATTAGAGGAAAGTGGAATTGATAAAAGAAGATAAGATCTGAAAATGTTTAGTCAATTTAAACTCAAGTAAGTCGTTGGTGATTGTCAAGAACTGAAATTTACTTTGATGAAGTGAAACTGTCCACAATGTATTGGGGAAAATGTCATACTCTAGATCCCAAAGTGACTTTTATTTACAGAATTTCAACTTCTTTCTTTCTCACTTGATAATTCAATAACCAGGGGCTTTGCCTGGTAGTTGTGTATATTTTCTTTGCTCTAGAGGCAGAGTGATAAGCAATATTCTAAGGAATGGGGGAGAGATTATCCTTAATGCTTGTTATCTTTCATGTAATAATACATTATTAGTTAAATTACTGCCATTATTAGTGTTAATTTAAATTAGTTATTTTTATATAATCATGCTTGATTTAACTTAAATCTATAACATAGGATTTATTAATGTTACTATATAGAGACAATTCAAATGTTCATTCAAGGGTTGTTGTGTCTTCTATTGGTTCTGTTCTACTAAGTAACATTATTACAATGGAAAATGCAGTTACTCTTTTTGTCTTCATTTTTAACAAATGAAAAATAAAGAATTTGTCTTGGATAATTTCTGACTGTTTTGTGATATCACTATATGTACATATATTTATGTGTGAGGGATACTCTGTGTGTGCATGTGTGTGTGCATTTTTGAGATGGAGAGAGCAGAGAATATTACATTTTTCCTTATTGGCAACATGCTGAGAAATATTTCTGTATCATTTCGCATATTTTCATTCATATTGAGTTCAAACCAAAGAATCAAAGGATGCACAAGGAATGAATATCAAATACATGACATATGCATAGACATACTTAGGCTTCTTTTTGTAATGATAATTGTAAATGAATGAAACGTTCCTAATAGTTTCATTGTTGACATTATCATAAAGAGCTTTCTGGGCCTATTACATGGTTGAAACACTTGAATTCTTTTGAAACATGGGTTTATAATGCTTGACATTATTTATTTGTTATGCATTGAAGTAAATTTATTTTTTTTTTGTCTTGAAAACTTAAATATCAGTACTTTGGGAGAAAGGATTTGGTAATCACTTAAGGAACTTAGTTTCCTGATGTAAAATAACCCCTCTGGCACAGCACAACCAAAGAGCTGTGATTGCCTGTGCATCCTGAAGCATATTATACTATCATTTTCCCAGTTAATAAAATGTTCTTAGTTTGTGAAGAAGAATTATTTTTAGACATATACGTCAATAGATTTTAAAGTTCAGGTTTAAAAAACATATAATCATCAGTCAGAAAAACTGTTATTGAAATAAACCGTTTTAGGTAATATAATGTGATCTCCCATTTGCCTTTCCCTCATTATAGCATTTTTTATACATATACGTAACCCAGTCTTTGGAGTTTGAACCCTGGAACGTCATCTGTGCATCTCTGCAGTAGCCAGAGTTAATGTATTGGATACAAATAAATAAAATGAAGTAAAGAAGAGTCAAAGCATCCCAGTTCAAGAGGGGGATTATTCCCCAGAGTCAGCGAAAGCTTCGATCTACAGTTAAGGGTCATCTGGGTGACAGAGCTTAGCCGTGTGGAGCTCTTGCTGTACTCCCGGAGTGCCTCTGATGAGGAAACTGGCAGAGACTGCATCCCAAACCCCAGTGACCCCAGCTTAGGGGCTGAGAGAAAGGAGTGCTTTCTTAGTCCTGCCAAGAACAAGAGTTTCCAGCTGTTATCTGGCATGAGTCATTAGAAGGAATTTTGTGCAAAATGAAAGACAACTCTTACAATTTTGATTTTTATTTCTCTTCAATTTTTTTGTCACTCTCATAACCACTTCTTTTTCTTACTGCAAGAAATAAACAAAAAGGGAAATAGAAATCACTGGAGAATTGTAGGGGCTTGTGGAAATTTCTGTAACTCAAGTCACATGAATCCTTTCTCTATTTTTGTTCTTACTTGTATGTATGAATGATTCCGTGTACAATTTCCAATTTTCTCAGGCATTACAGCCCTAAAGAACAAAGGTTCTACTCAGACTATTACCTTACCCCAGCCTCTTTCAAGCCTCCTGGAATTCTAAATACAATTTTTCCTGGCTGATATTGATGTATATAAAAGGCTTATTCTTCAAATTCCTTTCTTTCTCTGAGTTTTCAGTGAAACAAATATAAGATTATGAAAGATGAATTATAGCCTTTGGGCTGTGGCCCTGCCTGGACTCAGAGAATCTCACATAAGCCACTACTTTGGACCATAGCATCAGAAAAACACTGGTTCTTTGTCCTGGTAGAAGGTAGCTTAAGGAGGATATATTCTTACAAGTTTTAGATCTTGTAGTCAACTCCGGCTGCACTGTGCTCTCAGGGTGACACTGTTCTTTTCTGTCTGGGATGAATAAAAAACTCTTCACATTTTGGCTCTAACCTTCCAAGCCCCAGCCCCTTCTCCTCAGATCCCATACCTAGTGTTTCTCTCCCATCTCTGCTTTCATCATTTCCTAACCTTATATTAGGGTCTTTGCAGACCTTGTTCCTGGTTTCTCTGGCTGGGATGCCTTCTTTCCCAATCTTGGTTTAACAACCTCCTACACATATTTTTCACACAAGAGTTATTTCAGAAAGCCTTCCATGATTATGGGCAGAGCTACCTAGTCAGTACCCTCTTTGCTAACAAATAAAAGAATATCTATTTGTAAATATGATGTTGGAACTCAGTTCCCTGGCAAACATATTCTGAGGCAGAGATTTATACACATGAGGTTTAATTGAGAACATTGTCAGGACACCTGTAAGGAAATGATGGAAGCTTAATTGGGCAGTGGATGAAGTTGAACTGGGATGCAATTGCAGTGGAGCGCCCTATTGGTTCTAGAAGGAGCTCTGGAGGTGGGTTGGCTTTTAAGAGTTGTCTCAAATAGAGGCAAAGAGATCAGTCTTTGTATCTGCACATTGGTCTTTGGATATTGGCTGGCTCTGAAGAGGAGTGTGATGTGAGTTGAGGCAGTGCCTTATGTCAGTGCCAGAACAATTCCTAAGCAAGGACTCGACTGTGAGACATCAGCAGCCAATACTCTTAGAAGAAGGCTCAGAAGGCAACACACACTGCAGCCCATTGCGGTGGAGCTCAGATCCATTTCTTCTGGGAGAACAGCTTTCCCTTCTAAGACAAGTATTCATGATATGAACTATGCACACATTCCTGCACTTTTTTTGGGGGAAACTCACAATCAGCCTTCACTCTAACCATCCTAGATTCACTTTATCTTCAGCTAGCATTTCTGCTAGTTGGGATGGATTACCTGGTTGAGTGACCTGGACCCTCATTCTCAAGTGATCTGAAACATTGGCAATTATGTTTTCTCAGAGTGTCACTGTTTCACTTGTTCACTTGCTGTCAAATATGGACAAAAAGTACTACAAGATCTCTTAATGGACCGCTTGGGTGCCATGGGTGTTCTTCCTCACTTTCATTACATAATGACAACTCTACATTCTCCTGATGATCACTGTCTATTGTGCCAGCCAGGATGGTTACTCATGTCTTTGCTTGCTAATTTGTTGACATAAAAAGCCTGAAGTGACCCTTGTAGAATAGATAGCTCTACGTTTAAAGGGACTCTTATTATGAATTCTAGGAGAAGCATTTCCTATCCTGGGGTAAATATGCACCATTCATGCATTGTTCAGAGTGTTTTTGATAGAGTTACTATTCAGTAAACTTCTGAAGGAACCATGCAGTACAGAGGTTAAAGAATTATTATAACAGAGACCATTCTAAAATTGATGGTAATGCTCTTTAGCATCTATCATTAATTATGTCTATAATATCATAGACAATTTTAAATAAGCTTTTTTTTCCTCATGTGATACTGTTACATGACACTGAAAGTATCTGATTGAATCTTTTCTACTGTTGCTTTATTTTTCCTTTTTGAATACAATAACTAGACACAGATTTTGTTCATAATAGTGCATAACATAAATGATCATGTTCAGAACCCACAAACCCTTCTCTCCTTGTTATTCAAGCACCTATACATTAGGTGAGAAATTTGAACCTAAAGCTCAGGGATTTGCCATATTATCCATATTAGTTTGACTGTGTAGCCACAGACAAAATGCAAGTAAAACTACAAATTAACCCAAAAGTTTAATTGGTAGAATGATTATTTTTGATGGTATGACCCTAGTAATTTGGATGCCATTGAGCAGTGAGTGAGTACAATGGCATTGAGAGGCAGATATCTTACTGTGGCTAGGATAAAAGAAATATAGTTTGAGTGAAGGTGAGGAAAGTCCTGTGGTATTGATTGGAATTAGAGTTTCAAAATTATGCTGACACAAATTCCTTTGTGTCAGACTTAGTAAGTCACAGCAGACTAATGCTCTTGGTACAACAGATAGAAAAAAGCTGAATAAAATGTAAAAATCATATTGTAATAACATCACAGGCCAGAAGAAACAAAGATTGAGTAAACTACAACTCGAGAGGAGATGTGGTAATTTGGTATTATCTAATTTCTACCCTTGTAGAAATTTTCTTATTCTACCTTATTATTCTTATTATTATTTCTTATTATTCTTATTTCTACCTTGTAGAAATTTTCTTATTCTTGGTGTGGACAAAACAGAAAGATTCTGATGGGGAAAAAATATCAGTAAACTGTCTGTAGTCATGAGGGATGGCAATTAACTTTTTTAAAACTTGCAGGGATGCAACAACATGACAAGTCTATCCTTGAACACTTGCTGAACACAGGGGCTACACAGGAGTCCAGGAAATTATGCTGAAAACTTCTAAATGGCAGAATAAAATTTCCTGAAGTCCAATCATGTGTTCAGACACATTTTATTTTCCTTTTTAGGACATTAGTCAGACTTTAAGCTACATATTATAGGAGGGTAGAGAACCAGACTGGAGTATCTAAAGCCAGATATGGTTCTCCCAGAGTTCTGCACGGTTGAGGAGCACCATGCTTTTAATGAAAAGCCGAAAAGACCCTGGTCAGGACCCAGATAGCCTCTGTCTTATGTAAATTGGAAACAAAATTTACCCCCAATAAATTCTTGATTGAAGTGAAATGATCAACCCTTTACCTTATCTTTACCTTATTTACCATAATGAGTGGAATCTCAAGAATTCTTCTACACAGTATGTTTGGCATGCAGACAAAAGGACTAGACATATTTAGAGGCAAAAAAAAAAAATACCCCCCCCCCGGAAAGAGAGAGATTGAGAGAGAAAAACCAGCATAGTTATCAAGTGTTGGTTCACAAGCTCCTATAGAGCTTCTGACGTGTAAGCTGAAACCAGGCCCAATATGTGGAGGGCAGGGAGATATCAGAGAAAGAGACAGGCCACTCCACCTGTGTAAGTGGTGGATTTAATGTATCAGACTTATACAGGAAGCTTTTCTTGGGTGGCAGCTAGAACCAGTAAATCTCTTCACCCAACAGCACAGTCTTAAGTTTTTGTAGAAACCTTAACTGGGTTCAGTCATGTATACTGGCCAAATGATTTCACATCACCGTCCCAAGGCTGTGCCCTTGGATCAGCTTCTGGGAGTGGGAAAGACAAGCCAAACCCACATTCCAAAGACAGGAGTGGGGATAAGGAGCCTTGGATTGCTGGAGTTCAGCTCACAGTCAAGGATCATCTCTAACACCAAGACACTGAATTTACAAGCAAACAATGGCTACACCATCTATGACAATAGAACTCTGATTCACAACTCTACAGCTGCCATCCCAGGATACTGAACTACAAAGTTTGCAGCAGCCTGTCTGGGAAACAAAATCACATTTGGAGTGATTAGCCCAAAATAATCAGAACCTAGTCAATGACTACTAAATTCCCCAAAGAGAAAACAAGTAAGAATATGATACACATAGCAGTAATTACAGTAAATGAGTGGACAGGACATTGTAATTCAAAGACAAAACCTTGTCAGAGAGTATTAAGAAAGGGGTGCCTACATGGGGATAGGGAATATAGTCAATGTTATTGTAATAACATTTTATGGTGACAGATGGTAGCTACACTTGGGGTGAGCATAGCATAACAAATAAATAAACTTGTTGAATCACTATGTTGTACACCTGAAACTAATGTAACATTGTGTGTCAACTATATTTCAATAAAGAGAAAGAAAGAAGAAAGAAAGAAAGAAAGAAAGAAAGAAAGAAAGAAAGAAAGAAAGACCTAACTATATGCTAATTACAAAGGGGCACACTTTAAATATAAGGCCACAAATTGATTGAATATAAGAAAGTAGAAAAAGAGGGGTGTCTGGGTGGCTCAGTCAGTTAAGTGTCTGCTTTTGGTTCAGGTCCTGATCCCAGGGTCCTAGGATCGAGTCCTGCATCAGGCTCCCTGCTCAGCTGGGAGTCAGCTTCTCCCTCTGCCTGATGTTCCCCCTGCTCATGCTCTCTCTCTCTGTCAAATAAATAAATAAAATCTTTAAAAAAAAGGTAGAAAAAGAGACATCATGCAAAAACAAAGTAGAAGAAATGTAGTATGTTTAAAACAAAAGCAGGTTAAACATAATTTATGTATAATTGAACTAAAAATATTGCTAGAAATAATTATAGTTTATAATGATAGAAGAATCAATTCAACATAAATACATAATACTCCTAAACTTGTGTCCAGTGGATAATATATCCTCAACATACATGAAGGAAAAATTGTCAACAAAAAGAGGAAGAGAAAGATACATTTGGAAATTTTCGCATACTTCTCTCCATAACTGATAAAACAAAGAGGGAAAAATTATCTACAAGGATTTAGAAGAATTGAACAATGTGATTAACTGACTTGACCTAATAGTTATGTGCATAATTTCTGAAAATACAATCACAGAATGCACATTTATTTCACATGCAACTGAGAGATTTACCTGAATCATAAAACAGGTATCAACAAATTCCAAATGATTCAGTTCACAACCAGTATATTCTTTTTTTTTTTTTTAAAGATTTTATTTATTTATTTGACAGAGAGAGAGACAGCCAGCGAGAGAGGGAACACAAGCAGGGGGAGTGGGAGAGGAAGAAGCAGGCTCATAGCGTAGGAGCCTGATGTGGGGCTCGATCCCATAACGCCGGGATCACGCCCTGAGCCGAAGGCAGACGCTTAACCGCTGTGCCACCCAGGCGCCCCACAACCAGTATATTCTTTAAACAGAATGGTATTAAAGTTGAAATCAACAGAAAGAAAACTAAAATATATCTGAAGTTTGGAAATTAAGCACAATAATTCTAAATAGCCTGTGACTCCCTTACCCCAAAGAGTAATCACAATGAAAAATAAAAAACTTTCAAACTGAAGTAAAAAGGGACATATGAAAATACATGGGACACAGTTAAACAGGAATTAGAGAATTGATAGCTTTAAATGCATATATTTAAACGAAAGAAAAGTTAAAAACTTCATGTCAAGAGCAAAGAAAAGAAGATCAGATAATATCCAAAGAAAATAGGAAAAATAAATTATATTGATGAGAGCATAAATTAAAGAAATAGAAAACAAATATTTAATAGGGAAAGTCAACAAAGTTAAAGGCTTGTTGTAGGAAATTATTAATAACATTGATCAACACCTACTGAGACTGCTATAAAGAAGATAATAAAAGAATATTATAAATAATTTCATATCAATAAGTTTGATGATTTGGATGAAGTAAAATTACTTAAAAATTAAAACTTCTACTTGACAGATAAATTAAAAAATTGAGTTTTCCTATAACAAATAAAGAAATTGCATTTGGTTTTTTGTTTTTATTTTTAAAGATTTTTATTTATTTGAGAGAAAGAGTGAGCGAGGGAGAGAGAACATGAGTGGGGTGGAGGAGCAGAGGGAGAAGCAGACTCCCCACTGAGCAGGAAGCCTGATGTGGGGCTCAATCCCAGGACTCCAGGATCACGACTTGAGCCAAAGCCAGACACTCGAATGACTGAGCCACCCAAGAAACTGCGTTTGTAATTAAAAACAAACTTCCTTCAATGGTAACCTCAGGACTGTATGTTTTTACTGGCATGTTCTTTTAAAAATTTACAGAAGAAGTAGCACTTAACTTACAAAAACTCTTCTAGAATCTGGAAAGAAGAGCCTTACCAATTATTTTTATGGCATCAGCATAATTTTGATTCTAAAACCTGACAAAGATATTTTAAAAAAAGAAAAAATAATGAAATTAAAATCTGGAACGTGATATTTAAAAAATAGTAAATCTAATACAGCAACTTGTAAAAGGGATATTACATTAAGATCAACGGTGTTTATTCAAGAAACACAAAGTTGGTTGAAAGGTTGAATATTAATCAATGAAACCATATTAATAAAGAATAGTGGAAAATCATATGATCATATTAGTGGAAAATCCTATCATTTTAATAAATGCAGAAAAGGCTTTTGATAAAATCTGACTGACATTTTGATAAAATTAACAGCTGTTAAATTTTAATGGTCTGGAAAATAAAATACATTTTCTTAATCAGATTAATAATATTTGCAATAAACCCACACTAACCATACTTAATGTTTGCAGTAGAACCTATGAACTTTCTTCCCTACTCTGCAGGCACGGGCAGGTGTCCGTGGTAGGAAGTGATTTGTTGACTTGCTTGATATTCATTCATGAGCATATATGTCTTTCCCATTCTGGGAGGATAAAAGCATTTTGTTCTGAATATTTTTCAGATGCCAATACCTAGATGCAGTATCTTAGAAAAGATTAAGAGTGAATATAGTTTACTCCGTCTAGGTCCATATATTGCTTGGTTAGAAAAACAGATCATCTTTTTATGAGGAGAGTGGTAATAGGACAAGTGGTCTATCTGAAGCTCCATGATCAACACCAGGTATAACTGAGAGTTATCATGAGAGAATTTTTATGGATGTCATGGTGGAAGGAGAAATGTGAGCCTGTTATCAGGGGTGGTGCTAGCCAATAATTTAACTCACTATGGTTTCTTCCTGAATCTAAATGTAATGTTGTCTCCCTTTTCACTCTGCTTCTACCATAACATTGTCAAACTTAGTTTTCAATCTATTTTCCTGATAGCATAAGCTTTTGAGAGCAGAAAGAATGTTTATCTTTAGAGTAAGTAGTTTAATATTTGGCATAGATCAGATGCACGATGAAATGTGCTTAATTGATTGTGAACCTGTTGTTTCTCTCAGCCATGCTGAACAGTATGTATATAAAAACCTCTTCTTTTTTATATATATATATATATTTTAACTATTTATTTATTTGACAGAGACAGCCAGAGAGAGAGGGAACACAAACAGAGGGAGTGGGAGAGGAAGAAGCAGGCTCCAGCAGAGCAGGAAGCCCGATGCAGGGCTAGATCCCAGGACCCTGGGATCACGCCCTGAGCCGAAGGCAGATGCTTAAAAACTAAGCCACCCAGGCGCCCCATAAAAACCTCTTCTATCAAACAACTCACACAATATAAAAATGTTATTCTAAGCACATGATCTGTTGTGCCAAATCAGAGATACTTAGAAAACTTGTTACACTTTTTAAACATACCAGAAACTGTTAGAAAGCCATTTATTTTAGCCTCGAGTTTAGCTAATGCTTCAAGACAATGGACCCCTCATTACAAAGAGATGATTGACACTATCCAGTACTCACAAATTTAGGGAAATACAACTAGATTTTTTACTTTTGACACACAACAGAAAGAGAAAGTCTAAATTAAAAAGAGAGACTTGTGGTCTTCTGTGATTCTAAATGCACAAGAAGGAATAGGAGATCCCATAATTACACCTGAGGCCTGGAGACAGGAGCTGTGGTTGGTCAACTTTGAAATGCTTGCATAGGGTGGATTCCATGAACAGATTTCTAATTTATTTCTAAAACAAGCTCTCTTAACAGTGGAGCTCCAAAGAGGTATCTATGTTAGGATCTAGAATACTCTTCTTATGAATATTGTTGGAGTACAAAATCCAAATCCGTGAGAAGGCTCTGTAGATCAATATGACCCATATGGGCTATTTACCTAAGAATACTGGATAATGTTATCCCAGATTCTGTCCAAGTGGTCCATCAAGCATGTGGAGAACCACTGGGTCACAGGAAATAAAGGAAGAGCCCAATAATACTTGTTTTCCAAATCCATTGTAATAAGACATTTCCTTAAATGCTTTGCAAAAATGTAAGACTTTTTGACTAAGTTCTATTTAATAGGGGTGGATAGAAATGATATATGCTACTTTAAAATCTGGCCTATAAAAAATTCCACAAGTTATTCTCTACTCTATTATCTCATTGACAGCCTTGAAGCTCAGATGGTGATCGTGTGAGGTCATAGAAGTGCCTGAAAGTATGTGGATCAGAGTCCTTGAATGTCAGCATTTGATTTTCATGTAATAAATAAGAACTGGTGTGTGTGTGTGTGTGTGGCCATTGAGATTGCAGGTTGTTTGTTATAAAACATAACATGGGCAGCCAACTAGAGGAAAAGACATTCACCTCTACTGACGGAACTGCAAGTGAGAGAACCTTAGTAATGTTTGTGCCAGAGATGGTGATCTTCAAAAAATCTTTGAAAGAGTGTTAGGGTCTGTCAGTCCATTGTTAATATCGGCCAGTCCCAGAGAGTCTGATACCATTTTGTGAAGAACACAGTGTGCGAAAAAGGTGTGGTTGGCTTCTTCATCAATCACAGCTCTCATGTTGTCAAGGGCTTGCCTTCAACAAGATGTTGGACAGAGCAATGACTTCAAGTAAAGTTTAAAGTTGCTATTGCTGAGAGAGAGTCTAAGATGGTGGAGGAGTAGGAGACCTGAGTTTCATCTGGTCCCAGGAATTCAGCTAGATAACTATCAAATCATTCTGAACATCTGCAAACTCAGCCAGAGATCTAAAAAAAGAATAGCTGCAACTCTACTAATAGAAAAGCAACCACTTTCTGCAAGGTAGAAGGTGCAGAGCAATGAATCTGAGGTGATATATGGGAAGATAAACCATGGGGGGAAGGAGCCTCTGTAACCCGGCTACTGGAAAATGATACAGTAGCAGAGCACAAAATCAGACCTTTTAGAAGTCTGCTCAGGGGAGGGGCATCCCTGCCTGAAAGGCACACAGCTGATGAAGTGGGATGGAATCCTAGGTGGGACAGTGTGATTTCAGGATCCCCAGGATTACAGAAAGAACAGGAGTGCCTGAGTGTGGCAGAGTTCCCAGACATTGGAGCAGGGGAGCCTACTGTAATCAGCTAGCTCAGGATTAAGTTGTCAGTTTGAGATTGTCATAAACCATGAACCTTGGCATGGTTGGGTGACTGTTGTCTGAGCAAGGGCCCAGCAAGCAGCAGAACCATGGCAAGACCTCCTTCCTCCCCCAGAGGGAGTGGCGCTGGTGTGCATTGCAGGAGTTTGCAGGGTTTGGATACTCGAAATAGGGTCCCATGCCTGAGACACAAATAGTCACAGGCTGGGTGAGCATGGGGTGAGGACAGAGACAAGGGAAGCAGGACTTATTGACTACTTTTCCCTGAGGGCATACTGAGGAGTGGGGCCCCAAGCTCTTGGCTCCAGGGCTGGACATTGGGAGGCCATCATTTTCATTCTCGTCCTCTAAAGCTGCACAGAAAGCCTTCAGGGAATGTCATGTAGAGCAATCCAGCATATTAGTTAGCCTGGCCACTGACAAGGATGGCTTAACTCCTCTTGTGGGAAAAGACACTTAAGAATCCAAACAAAAGGCCCCTCTCCCAGAAGATTAGCAAGAACAACCAGCCAAGACCAAATTTACTGATCATTGAGAAGAGCAAAACTCCAGCCCTATGGAAGTATACCATAAGGAATTCATGGTTTATTTCCATTGATTCTTTTTTTTTTTAAGATTTTATTTATTTATTTGACAGCGATAGAGACAGCCAACGAGAGAGGGAACACAAGCAGGGGGAGTGGGAGAGGAAGAAGCAGGCTCATAGCGGAGGAGCCTGATGTGGGGCTCGATCCCAGAACGCCAGAATCACGCCCTGAGCCGAAGGCAGACGCTTAACCGCTTCGCCACCCAGGCGCTCCATATTTCCATTGATTCTTTAGTCTTTCAATTTTAATTTTTTTTCTTTCCTTTTTCAACCAATTTATTCTTCTATCAATTCTTTTTTTAAATCTTTTTAAATTTTCATTTTTACAGTTACATTCTATCTTTTCTTTGTATTTAATTATGTTTTGTCATTATGTTTTACTTCCTCTACAATTTTGGAATAAAGTTTCTTCTAACAGACAAAAATACACCCAGAATCTACTGTATGGCTCTGTTCTCTTCATGTATCTGATCATATTATCTCTCTCTCTTTTTTTTCTTCTTCTTTCTTTGCTATTTTTGTTTGTTTGTTGAGGTTTTTGTTTTGTTAGTCTTTTTAAATTTTCATTTTTACAGATACATACTGTCATTTCAATGTATTTAATTTTATTTGTGTATATATGTAAGTTTTTCTTTCTTTAAAATTTTGAGATGGAGTTTCTTGTAACAAATAGATCAAAATACATTTAGGATATAGTGTATTTCTCTGTTCTGTTCACCTATCTGTGTATAATCCTTTTTTTCTTTTTGTCTTTTTTTCTTCTTTTTTTCTTTTTTGTCTTTTAATTTTCATTTTTACACTTACACTCTATCCTTTCATTGTATTTAATTTTATATTTGCATAAAATATAAGCTTTTCGTTCTTTACAATTTTGGAACCTAGTTTTCCAAAATTTTTGGAACCTAGTTTTCTAAAAAAAAATATGAGATATAAGCTTTTCTTTCTTTACAATTTTGGAAAATAGTTTTCTAAAAAAAACAGACTTAAATACACACAGGATACCATGTATTGTTCTGTTCAGTCTACCTGTCTGATTATATTCTCATTGTCTTTGGAGTTGTTTTTTTTTTTTTTTAATTTTGAATTTTTTTTTCTTTTTTTTGGTTTCAGGGCTTGATTTGTTTAGTGTATATGTCTCTGGGGTCATTGTTGTCATTTTGGTATTTTGTTCTCTCTCTCATTTATTCTTCTGTGTACAGAAAGACAAGACACAGAACTTGTCTCAAGAAAGAGAACAAGTGGCAGTACTGACTGCCAGGGACCTAATCAGTACGGAAATGAGTAAAATGTTGAAACTAGAGCTCAGAATAATGATTATAAAGATGGTAGCTGGGCTTGAAAAAAGTAGAGAAGACACTAGAGAATCTCTTCTGCAGAAATAAGAGAACTAAAATCTAACCAAGATGAAACCAAAAAGGCTATTAAGGAGATACAATAAGAAATGGAAGCTCTAACTGCTAGGATAAATGAGGCGGAAGAGAGAATTTGTGATATAGAAGACCAAGTGATGGAGAATAAAGAAGCTGAGAAATAGAGAGAGAAACTGGGCCATGAGGGGAGAATTCAAGAGATAAATGATACCATAAAGCAAAACACTATTAGAAGAATTGGGATTCCAGAGGAAGAGGAAAGAAAGATGGGGGGGAGGGAGAAGGCAGAAGGTATATTGGAGCAAATTATAGTGGAGAACTTCCCTAATCCTGGGAAGGAAACAGGCTTCAAAGTCCAGGAGACACAGAAACACCCCCCCTCAAAATCGCTAAAAACAGGTCAACACCCCAACATATAATAGTGAAACTTGCAAATCTCAGAGACAAAGAGAAAATCCTGAAAGCAGCTCGGGGATAAGAGGTCCTTAAACTACAAGGGTAGAAACATTACATTGGCAGCAGACCTATCCACAGAGACCTGGTGGGCCAGAAAGAACTGGCACAGTATATTCGGGGTACTAAATGAGAAAAATATGCAGCCAAGAATACTTTATCCAGCTAGGATGCCATTCACAATAGAAGGTGTGGTAAAANACACAGAAACCACCCCCCCTCAAAATCGCTAAAAATAGGTCAACACTCCAACATATAATAGTGAAACTTGTAAATCTCAGAGACAAAGAGAAAATCCTGAAAGCAGCTCGGGGATAAGAGGTCCTTAAACTACAAGGGTAGAAACATTACACTGGCAGCGGACCTATCCACAGAGACCTGGTGGGCCAGAAAATACTGGCACGATAAATTAGGGGTACTAAATGAGAAAAATATGCAGCCAAGAATACTTTATCCAGCTAGGATGCCATTCACAATAGAAGGTGTGGTAAAAAGCTTCTAGGACAAACAGAAATGAAAAGAATTTGTGATCATCAAACCAGCCCTACAGGAAATTTTGAAAGGCGTCCTCTAAACAAAGAGAGAGCTGAAAGTACATAGACTACAAAGGAACAGAGACAATATACAGAAACAGGGACTTTGCAGGTTAATACAATGGCACTAAATTCATATCTTTCAATAGTAACTCTGAATGTAAATGGGCTAAATGCCCCAATCAAAAGACACAGGGTATCAGATTGGACAAAAAAGCAAGACCCATCGATATGATGTCAGTAAGAGAGTCATTTTAGACCCAAAGACACCTCCAGGTGGAAAGTGAGGGGGTGGAAAACCATTTATCATGCTAAGCTACGGTGACAGTCCTCATATCAGCCAAATTAGATTTGTAAACCAACGACTGTAACAAGAGACGAGGAAGGACACTATATCATAATTAAAGTGTCTACCCAACAAGAAGATGTAACGATTGTAAATATTTATGCCCCTAACATGGGAGCAGCCAATTGTATAAGCCAATTAATAGTAAGATCAAAGAAACACATCAATAATAATAATAATGCAACAATAGTAGAGGATTTTAACACCTCCCTCACTGCAGTGGACAGATCATCTAAGCAGAAGATCAACAGGGAAATAAGGGCTCTGAAGGACACACTGGACCAGATGGACTTCACAGATATATTCAGAACATTTCATCCTAAAGCAAGGGAATAACACATTCTTCTCTAGTGCACAAGGAACATTTTCCAGAATAGATCACACACTGGGTCACAATCAGGTCACAATCCCAAAAGATTGGGATCATTCCCTGCATATTTTTGGACCACATTTTTTTGAAACTTGGAACTCAATCACAAAAGGATTTTTGGAATGAACTCAAATACAAGGAAGTTAAAGAGCATCCTACTAAAGAATGAATGGGTCAACCAGGAAATTAAAGAAGAATAGAAAAAAATTCATGAAAGAAAATTCATGGGAAGAAGTGAAAATGAAAATACAATTGTTCAAAATCTTTGGGCTTCAGCAAAGGTGGTCCTAAGAGGGAAGCATATAGCAATACAAGATTTTCCCAAGAAACGAGAAAGTTCTCAAATACACACCCTCACCCTACACCTAAAGGAACTGGAGAAAGAACAGCAAATAAAGCCTAGACCCAGCAGGAGAAGAGAAATAATAAACATTAGAGGAGAAACCAATGAAATAGAAACCAAAAGGACAGTTGAACAGATCAAGAAAACTAGGAGCTGGCTGTTTGAAAGAATTATTGAGATTGATAAACCCCTAGTCAGACTTATCAAAAAGAAAACAGAAAGGACCCAAATAAATAAAGTCATGAACAAAGCGGTGAGATCACAACCAACACTGACAAAATAAAAGAATTATAAGATCATATTATGAGCAACCATATGCCAACAAATTAGTCAATCTGGAAGAAATGGATGCATTCCCAGAGATTAATAAACTACCAAAACTGAACCAGGAAGAAAGGGAAAACATGAACAGACCCATAACCAGCAAGGAAATTGAAGCAGTAACCAAAAATCTCCCAACAAACAAGAGCCTAGAGCTGGATGGCTTCCCGGGGGAATTCTAACAAACATTTAAACAAGAATTAATATCTCTTCTTCTGAAGCTGTTTTGAAAAACAGAAATGGAAAGAAAATGTCCAAAGTAATTCTATGAGGCCAGAATTACCTTGATCCCAAACCAGATAAAGGAGAATTACAGACCAATATCCCTGATGAACACGGATGCAAAAATTCTCAGCAAAATACTAGCTAATAGGATCCAACAGTACATTAAAAGGATTATTCACCATAACCAAGTGGGATTTGTTCCTGGGCTGCTAGGGTGGTTCAACATCTGCAAAGAAATCAACATGGTACACTACATAAATAAAAGAAATGACAAGGACGACATGATTATCTCAATAGATGCAGAAAAAGCATTTGACAAAGTTATTCACCACAACCAAGTGGGATTTATTCTTGGGCTGTAAGTTTGGTTCAACATCCACAATCAAACAGTGTGATACACTATAATAATAGAAGAACGGACGTGAACCATATGATCCTCTGTTATAGATGCAGAAAAAGCATTTGACAAAGTACAGCATCCTTTCTTGATTAAAACTCTTCACAATGTAGGGATATGGGGAACATACCTCAATATCATAAAACCATATATGAAAAGCTCACAGGGAACATCATTCTCAATGAGGAAAAACTGAGAGCTTTTCCCCTAAGGTCAGGAACTGGACAGGTTTGTCCACAATCACCACTGATGTTCAACAAAGTTCTAGAAGTCCTAGCCTCAGCAATCAGACAACAGAAAGAAATAAAAGGCATCCGGATTGGCAAAGAAGAAGTCAAACTCACACTCTTTGCAGATGACATGATACTCTAGGTGGATAATCCCAAAGACTCCACCCCAAAATTTCTAGAACTCATACAGGAATTTAGCAAAGTGGCAGGATATAAAAGCAATGCACAGAAATCAGTTGCATTTCTATATACTAACGACACAGAAGAAAGAGAATTTAAGAAGTCCTTCCCATTTACAATTGCATCCGAAACTATAATATCTCTAGGAATAAACCTTACTAAAGAGGCAAGAGTCTGTACTCAGAAAAGGATAGAACACTCATGAAAGAAATGAAGGAAGACACAAAGAAACGGAAAAATGTTCCATGCTCATGCATTGGAAGAACAAATATTGTTAAAATGTCTATGCTACCTAGAACAATATACAGATTCAATGCAAGCCCTGTCAAAATACCATCAATTTTTTTCACAGAGCTGGAACAAACAATCCTAATATTTATAAGGAACAAGAAAAGACCCCAAACAGCCAGAGGGATGTTGAAAAAGAAAACCAAAGCTGGTGCCATCACAATTCCTGACTTCAAGCTCTATTACAAAGCTGTAATCATCAAGACAGTACGGTACTGGCACAAAAACAAACACATAGATCAATGGAACAGAATAGAGAACCCAGAAATGGACCCTCAATTCTGTGGTCAACTCATCTTCGACAAATCGGGAAAGAATACCTGACGTAAAAAAGACAGTGTCTTCAACAAATTGTTTGGGGAAAATTGGACAGCCACATGCAGAAGAATGAAACTGGATCATTTCCTTATACCATGTGCAAAAATAAACTCAAAATGGATGAAAGACCTCAATGTAAGACAGGAAACCATCAAAATCCTAGAGGAGAACACAGCCAGCAACCTCTTCGACCTTGGCTGCTGCAACTTCTTGCTAGTTGCGTCTCTAAAGGCAAGGGAAACAAAGGCAAAAATGAATTATTGGGACTTCGTCAAGATAAAAAGCTTTTGCACAGCAAATGAAACAGTCAACAAAACCAGAAGACAACTTACAGAATGGGAGAAGATATTTGCAAATGACATTATCAGATAAAGGGCTAGTATCTAAAATCTATAAAGAACTTATCAAACTCAGCACCCAAAGAACAAAGAATTCATTCAAGAAATGGGCAGAAGACATGGACAGACATTTCTGAAAAGAAGACATCCAAATGGCCAACAGACACATGAAAAAATGCTCCACATCACTTGGCATCAGGGAAATACAAATCAAAACCACAATGAGATACCACCTCACACCAGTCAGAATGGCTAAACTTAACAAGACAGGAAACAACAGACGTTGGTAAGGATGTGGAGAAAGGGGAACCCTCCTACACTGTCGGTGGAAATGTAGGCTGGTGCAGTCACTCTGGAAAACAGTAAGGAGGTTCCTCAAAAAGTTGAAAAGAGAGCTACCCTATGACCCAGCAATTGTGCTACTGGGTATTTACCCAAAGATACAAATGTAGTGATCTGAACAGGCACCTGGACCCCAATGTTCATAGCAGCAATGCTCACAATAGCCAAACTGTGGAAAGAGCCCAGCTGTCTATCAGCAGATGAATGGATAAGGAAGATGTGAAATGTGTGTGTGTGTGTGTATATATATACACACACATATATATATATA
The DNA here is from genome assembly GCF_002007445.2 of Ailuropoda melanoleuca. Lineage (NCBI taxonomy): Eukaryota > Metazoa > Chordata > Mammalia > Carnivora > Ursidae > Ailuropoda > Ailuropoda melanoleuca. The sequence goes on from NW_023179820.1 coordinate 2,357,085, forward strand.
TATGAATATTATGCAGCCATCAAAAAAGAAAATCTTTCCATTTGCAGTGGTGTGAATGGAAGTAGACAATATTATGCTAAGCAAAAGCGAAATAAGTCAATCAGAGAAGGACAGTTATCACAGGATCTCACTGATAAGTGGTATTTAAGAAACAAAACATAGGATCATGGGGAAGGGAGGGAAAAGTAATAGAAGACAAAATCAAGAAGGAGAGAAACCATAAGAGACTCTTAATCGTAGGAAACAAACTGAAGGTTGCTCTGGAGGAGGGGGGTGGGGAGATGGGGTATGTGGGTGCTGGACATTAAGAAGGGCATGTGATGTAATGAGCACTGAGTATTATATAAGACTGATGAATCACTGACCTCTACCTATGAAACCAATAATACATTACATGTTAATTAATTGAATTTAAATTTTAAAAATGAATAAATCAGAATGAATGAGTGAATGAGTGAATGAATGAATAAAAAGTTGTTATTTCCTTTGACTAGATATATTTATTACTGTATGGAGGATCTTTTATTACCCGTTAGAAATAAGAAGGGATCCTTCCCTAAATTTTATCTGGGGACAAGGAAATAACTAGTTTCAAAGAACATATTTACATAAGTAGTTGGATACAAAAATAAAGTTGCTTTATGATTTCATTGCATAGGTTGTGGTTGTTTAGTAAAGTGATTAGTACCAATTTTTGTTGTTCAGCAAATGTAGTAAGTGTATCATTATATCCAAAGAATGAATTATTCATAAAGTTTAAAAGAAAATTGCTCTGTTGTACAATGTAAGAGGAAAAGATATAACATTTTGCATTTTATTTAAAATTCCTAAAACAAATGTTAATTTATTACAATTGAGTATCTTCTCCCTTGAATTCGCCTGGATTGCATTTTACTATGTTATGTATTGGCTTGCAGTAGCCCGTGTTATATTGGAAAATAACAAGAACATCATTGTCATTGAAATTAAAGTATTTTTCCTTTGAAGTGATAGTAATGATAAATATCACCTTATTTCACAAGCTTTTTCACTGGAACTTTAGAGGATTTTAGTAAAGCTGGCAACTTTTCACAAACATAAAAATGTTACGAAATGGAATTTTATTTATTGAAAGCCTTTTCTTCTTTCCCCAGCAGCAATCAAGTGCTCATAGCACACCTCATGGAAAAGGATACTTGTTGTTTTTTGTGCCTTTGAAGTTACTCTGAGATTTTGGCAGGATTAAGACTTCATTACAATTATTAATATACTTTTTTTAAAAAAAGAAAAACTAGTTTTTAGAGACCAAGTCAATTTTTAAAATTATAATAGACCAATTTCCTGAGTATATGCAGCTTGACATTTTTGAGGTTTCTGACTTTGTTCTCTATTAGTCACTTCTAAATATTTTTAATATTACCTTCCATTTATGGGGCTCTTCCTATGTGTCAGGAATAGACCTAGTAGCTATGTAATAATTTAGGCACTAATGTTCCAAGACACAGAGACCTCAAGTAACTTTCTTAACAGCTACTTATGATTGTGCTGGGGTGTGGATGGGATCTGACATTAAGACACTTATTTCCTGCTGGATATTAAGCCTGTCTTAGATGGTGAAGTTTAAGAATTGTATGCCATCAACTAAGTAATTCAATCTAGATGTTTGAAAAATGCTTTTAGGGATTAATATTTGGCCTATTGTATTTTAAATTACATAATAGACTTGCCAAAAATTCAACTGATAGTGCAACTCAATGTACAGAGAAAATGTAGGTTTCCTCAAGAAGCCAATGGGTTCAGTATCAATAAGAAGAGGAAGAATAATGAGAAAGAGTAGGAGGAAACTTTGTGTAGCTCCATCTAGTAAATATATTGGGATAAAAATAATTTGCATTTTTGTTTTAAGAAATTCAGTTTCTCTTAAATAATTTTTTTTAAATCCCATTTTCTTCTTCCTCCTGATTATCCAGCAGAAATAGTGTCCTAGCAGAAGAAGAGTAGCCAGATACATGAATGATTCCATGACAATAGGAACACCCTGGGATTCTCAGAACAGGTATCCTCTTTCTGTTTTCTCTTGAGCTTTATGTTCCCTTTTCACCTTGATTCTGTTTGCCTTACTGGTATCTTTGATTTAAGTTCAAAATTGGCATAATTCATAGTCTGGTTTTACTTCTGGCTTTGCTATTGTCTGGTTGCACACCTGGCTAAGCAACCTCTCCTCAGTTTCTGCAGGCTGTAGACTCCTGAACTTGTCCCTCATCCTACCTACTATCTAGTGAACCACATCCTTCCTACCTCCAATGTGGAGGATATCAATCCATGCCATGGGTACCACATGATCCAGAGTGGAACTCAGTTCTGCATCCTGTTTGCCTTGGATCCTCTCTTTTATGAATGAACTGAACTATTGATTCTGGGTCACCAGTCCCCAGGTTGTAGGTGAGAAGTAGGGGAGTTGAATCAGCGGGTGGGTACCTTAGAGATAGTGCTTTTACAGAGTTCCTACTGAGGATCAGGGTTACAAGAGATCCCTTCTGCCCTTACTGTGATCCTCACATACCTAACCTATTACCTTCCATGCAGTCTTTGCACGTGTCATCATTTTTCATGACTAGATTATCAGATTCTAAAGGGAAAGCACTATGCATTGCTGTGCAATAATCATAAAACTATTTCTCACATCTGGCACTGTAAGTAATTTCAGAAACTAATATTATTTACATTTTTAAAGCTAGTATATATGCCTAGATAGTATGTCTTGGACATATTCCATTCTTTGGTTATTGTTATTTCTGTAAATTGATTTCAGTTTCTCAACTATGCCCCATTACCTAACAACATAACAGAAGCCAAAGGAAAGAGGTAGAATGGCTAAGCAATATTGGTGACTTGAATTTTTTTTTTTTGAGAATGAAATGTACTTTTTAATAGACTTAGAATTAATACATTGCAGTGGGATGCAAAAAATCCCTTTCTATCCTTATCCAGTGAAGCCAATGTTCTTGGGTGAATTATTTCAATAAAAGAAACTTATCTCTAAACATTTAGCCTTAACTGTGTCCTAAAAAACTCAAGATTCTTTTATTAGTAATTTTTAGTATTTGTTAGGTAAAATTTTCTTTTATGATGTCTCCCAGCCCCACTTCTAAGATGTGACATCATTATATCGCCAATGAGATACTTTCTCAATAATAGCTTTTCAATTTCTCTAAAAAATTTTTTAAATATTTTTTTTATTATATTATGTTAGTCACCATACAGTACATCCCCAGTTTTTGATGTAAAGTGCGATGATTCATTAGTTGCGTATAACACCCAGTGCACCATGCAATACGCACCCTCCCCACCACCCATCACCAGCCTATCCCATTCCCCCACCCCCTCCCCTCTGAAGCCCTCAGTTTGTTTCTCAGAGCCCATAGTCTCTCATGCTTCATTCCCCCTTCTGATTACCCCCCTTTCTTTATCCCTTTCTTCTCCTACCGATCTTCCTAGTTCTTATGTTCTATAGATGAGAGAAACCATATGATAATTGTCTTTCTCTGCTTGACTTATTTCATTTAGCATTATCTCCTCCAGTGCCGTCCATGTTGCAGCAAATGTTGAGAAATCGTTCCTTTTGATACCTGAGTAATATTCCATTGTATTTATGGACCACAACTTCTTAATCTAGTCATCTGTTGAAGGGCATCTCAGCTCCTTCCACGATTTAGTTATTGTGGACAAATCTGAGAATTTTTAATGCAATTTTTAACTGGAACTCTTTTTTCCACTGTTACCATCTGAATTAACACTCTGGAGTCTTAGGATTTGTATTATGTACCAGCACTGCAGGACTGGAATTTGCATCACTTAAGTTATGGCAAACACTCATATTAGGTAAGATTTAGAAAATGACCATGTTTTGTGGCATGGGCTATCCTGCAAAGCCAAAGCCAGACCTTCAGGGGAGATAAAAGCTGGAGAGAAAGGAATTTAATTCTGGGCATAGAGCTACAAAGGTAATGAGTCTTAAACTGGCAGTAATTGTTAAATTGTTTGGTCTACAAATAGTTCTTAGCTTATTGTAAAGTTAATGAATTCAATGAACTAATGTATAGTGAATTGCAAATTTGCAATGTTTTGATGGAATTACATTTTTATTTATACTTAAAGAAGATTCCAATATAGTAATGTCTTTTATTTCTGGTAACAAATAGTGTAGAAAATACTCATTTTCAACATAAATACAGATCTTCCTTAACTTCTGATAGGGTTGTACACCAATAAACCCATTGTAAGTTGAAAATATCATAAATCTTGGGGTGCCTGGGTGGCTCAGTTGGTTAAGCATCTGCCTTCAGCTCAGGTCATGATCCCAGGGTTCTGGGATTGAGCCCCATGTTGGGCTCCCTGTTCAGGGGAGAGCCTGCTTCTCCCTCTCCCTGCCACTCTGCCTACTTGTGTCTCTATCTCTCTGTCAAATAAATAAATATCATCTTTAAAAAAAGACAATATCATAAATCAAAATGCACACAATACACCTAACCTACAGAACATGGTAGCTTAGCTTAGTTTAACTTAAAAGAGCTTAGAGCACTTACATTAGCCTAGAGTTGGGCAAAAGCATATAACACAAGCTTATTTTATAATGAAGTATTGAGTGTCTCATGTAATGTATTGATTACTGTTCTGAAAATGAAAACCAGAATGAGTGTAAGAGTGCAGAATGGTTGTAGGTACATCAGTTGTTCACCCTAGCAATAATATGGCTGACTGGGAGTTGTGGCTTCTGCCACTGCCCAATATCACCACACTATTTTACCATATATCACTAGCTGGGGAAATGGCCCAAATTCAAAATTTTCTGTCTGGTTTCTACAAACGTGTATCATTTTGCACTGTTGTCAAACTATTGTGAGTTGGAGACAGTCTGTGTTAACTAATTGCTGATGCCCTTTGTGGGGTCTCTATTAAAATGAAATTAGTTATTTACTGGCTTAACACAATGTTTTCAAGGTAATACAATATCCTAGAAGAGGCAAAATTATGAAGCTGCCTGTGGTCAAGACCATATAGAAGATATGTGTATTTGTAGCATCCCATCCAAGGTTGGAGGCTGTTGAAGTAAGTCTCCTGCCACTTAGTCAGTGTTATAGTAGGAAAAGTTCATTACTATTACAGAATGAAACCAACCAGATGTGAGTCCCACACTAAGCTCAGCTCTACAGCTTTATTTGCTAATACATTCTTATCAGGACCATGATGTGTAATCTGAGTATATTAAATAGCTGCCCTGTTTGGATAATGCATCCTATTTCACCATGAATTTTTTTCTCTTTGAGCTAAGTGGAGGAGCCACACTAAACTATTCTTGGCTTAAATAAGACTTGCATTCAATGACAATTCAAAATAGTTTCACTTACTTTATGTCTTATAGAAAAATACCTTTCTGTAGCACCTCAGTTCGTCTAGCAGAGGCACTTGCTTTATAACAGATAAACTCACTTTTCAGAGATGAAAAGGAAGCTGTTTGAAATTGGTACATAGTGAATTTGTGAGAATGAGGCACATTTTCCTCTTGGTTTGGCCACTTTTCTCTTCTGAAACCTATGATGATGAATGCAAGAGGGCCAGTCTGAAAAGCTAACAATTAACTTTTAAAATAAATTATGAGAACTTTGCAAAAAGAAAAAAATTGGCATTATTATGTTATAGACCCTGTCTTGTACAAAACAAACATTATGACTGATTCATTCTACCAAATGGCCAGCGCTCAGGTTCAAATTTTTCTGTATTTCGCATTGAAATGCCTCAGAAAACTTTGACTTAGTCATCTAAGATATGCCAAACTGATACAGGTTTTAATATAATCATCTCATTTACTATTTTTATAATTAGCAATTTTCAAACTTTTTATTTCAAGTGAAAAACAGCACAGATTGTTTAATTTTTACCAGGACTATAATCTGTGGTAGCCTGGTAGAATGGCTTACCTAAAACATAAAGTCTTTATTTGTACTATTTACTATTCATTTATCCACAGTATAAATACTCTTGCCATGAAGCTTTCAAGTCACCTACATGATATGACTGAGGTTGAGAAGTCAAGATGGGATGCTAATAACCAACTCTCAAGGCTTTTGAGCTGGTTCCACACATCAAACACTATAATTTAGCTACCATAGGGCAGGAGATGGCTGAATTTCTAAACTGCAATGAAAAAATAGATAAATGTAGGCATCTTGGGGGAAATATTAACCTTTGATAAATCAATATATTGGACCTGGATTACAAAATTAGTAAATGTTTATTCTGTTATTTTATCATTAAATAATCTGTGTTAAATGAATATTGTAGATGGAAGTAATTAAAAACAACCTTAGGGAGAAGCTCTTTTAGCTTTTGTAAGTCACTAATGAGAGATATTAAGAACCTTTGGAATGAATATATAAATCCAGATTAAGATACAGATTTATCATGTAAATCCCTTCTTTATTCTTTTTATGTGGGAATTTGATAAAAAAATTACCAATAGTGAGAAAGTGTAAATTAAAAAACATTAAAAAGGATATCAAATGCTGTGATTTAGCACTATTAAATTCAAAGCATGGAAAAAATCAGTTGTTATTATCCTTCTCACAAGTCAACCAAAGAAATTTATTAGTAGGCAGATTATCTATAACAAATGTGTAGGGATTTTGGCCTTATTTATGCTTAGATACTGAAGTAACTGTTGTATGACCCATCTAAAATACAGCTTTTTACATTATTAATGAACAAACATTGGGGACAAATGAAAATTTTTGTTTATTGTTAAAACGCATTGACTATAGAAATTCTGTATAGTATAATTATAAGGAGGAGACATCTTTAGTTTTGGGACAAAAGAAACTATGGTTTAAATGTCTATGTTTTCATTTAGACAATTAATCTGATAATTCAGTTTGTTTCCTCATCTATAATATCTATAGATGTTTCTTCAACTATAGAAACAATAGCATTTTTTATTGTGTGGTTATTTTAAGGATTAAAAAGAATGTAGGGGTGCCTGTGTGGCTCGGTTGGTTGAGCATAGGACTCTAGGTTTCATCTCAGGTCATGTTCTCTCTCTTCCTCTCCTTTTGCCCCTCCCCCACTTGCTTGTGCATGAGTGCTCTCTCTCTCCCTAAAAATAAATAATCTTAAAAAAATGAAGTTGTTGAGTCCCTATACACCTGTGGGATAAAATAGGTATTTAATAAGCATCAGTTCATAATAGTAATAATGTAGGTGGTATGAGGTGGAATTAGGAGATCACAGTTTGAAAAATTTAGGAAATAGATTTTTTCCAGTTTTATTGAGAAATAATTGACATATGTTACTATGTAAGGTTTAAGATGTACAGCATAATGGCTTAATCGACATATATTGTGAAAAGATTACCACAATAGGTTCAGCTAACATCCATCTTTTCATATGCATAGAATAAAAAAAGAAAAGAAAAGAATTTTCTTTCCTCTTGTGATGAGAATTCTCCGGATTTATTGTTTTAACTTTCCTTGTATATATAGAGGAGTGTTATTCTCATGATATTGTACATGATATCCCTAGTGCTTATTTATCTTATAACTGGAAGTTTGTACCTTTTGACCACCTTCCTCCAGTCCCTTCTCCCTTGACCTCCTGCCTCTGGTAACCACAAGTCTCTTTTCCTATGAGTTTGTTTTAAGATTCCACATATTAATGAAATCATACAGTATTTGTCTTTCTCTGTCTGATGTATTTCACTTAGCATAATGGCCTCAAAGTCTTTTCATGTTGTTGCAAATGGTAGGATTGCCTCACTTTTTGTGACTGAGCAATATTCCTTTGTATATATATATACCACATCTTCCTTATCCATTCATCTATCGATGGACACTTAGCTTGTTTCCATGTCTTGGCTATTGTAATTAATGCTGCTATGAACATTTGGGTGCAGATATCTCTTGAGTAAGTGTTTTTGTTTCCTTTGGATGTAATACCAAGAATTAAATTGCTGGGTCATATTATAGTTGTAATTATTTTTAGGTTTTGAGGAACCTCCATGCTGGTTTCCATAGTGGCTGTGCCAATTTACCTACCCACCAACAGTGCACAAATGTTCCCTTTTCTCCAGATCCTTGCCAACATTTGAAATCTCTTATCTTTTTGATGACAGCCCTTCCAACAGGCATGAGGTGATATTTTATTGTGGTTTTAATTTACATTTTCTGAATGACTAGAGACATTGAGCATCTTTTAATTTATCTATTGGCCTTTTTTAAATCCTCTTTGGAGAAATGTCTATTTAGGTCTTTGCTAATTTTTTTTATAAAGATTTTTTTATTTATTTGACAGAGATAGAGACAGCCAGCGAGAGCGGGAACACAAGCAGGGGGAGTGGGAGAGGAAGAAGCAGGCTCATAGCAGAAGAGCCTGATGTGGGGTTCGATCCCAGAACGCCGGGATCACGCCCTGAGCCGAAGGCAGACGCTTAACCGCTGTGCCACCCAGGCGCCCCTTTGCTAATTTTTTTTTAATTGGATTGTTTTTGTTTTGTTTTGCTATTGAGTTGTATGAGTTCTTTCTTTATTTTGGATATTAACCTCTCATGAGATACATGGTTTGTAAATATTTTATTGCCTTCCATAGGTAGTGTTTTCACTTTATTGATGGTTTCTTTTGCTGTGTGAAAGTTTTTTTTTTAGTTTTATGTAGTCCCACTTATCTAATTTTGATTTTGGTGATTGTGCTTTAGGTGTCATACCCAATTGCTAAGACCCATGTCTAGCGATTTTATTTCTGTGTTTTCTTCTAGGAGTCTCATGGTTTCAGTTCTTACATTTAAGTCCTTAATCCATTTCTACTTAATGTTTGGTGAATGTAAGATATGGGTCCAGTTTCATTCATTTACATGTAAATATCCACTTATCTCAACACCATTTTATTGCCTTTAATAACCAAATAAGATATTTGATCTTTGTTATGAGTATAAATATGAAGAAGAGAAATAAAATCTTTTGAAAAATTCAGCATATAGGCTTTCTTTGAAAAATGCACTGCAGAAAGATCAGCACCTTGAACTTACTTGGGAGATTTCCACCAGACTTTATTAAAAAGAACTTGGTGGGGAAAATACCATATGCCAATATACTAGAGCACCTGAGCAAGTGCTGTGAAGCCCTTATGGCTCTGTGAGTGATATGAGCACCTTCTAACCTCCCTCTGCACTGTGAAATGCACCTTAGGTTTGGTGTTATGAGATGTGAATAATAGTTTATGGAAACATTTTTGTTTTTGTTATCTTTCTATGAAAATAATCCCATTTTCTAGTTTGTCCAGGAAATCATATTTTTGTTTATGATATTTTCCATAAGCAAAAATCATTCCATATAATCACATTTGCAACGTGTGATGCCTTTTAAATTTGGGCACTGTATTCATTATCTGTTGTTATGTAACAAATGAACCCGAAACACATCTTAAATAACAGATGTTTATATTTAACAGTTTTTGTCATAAAGAATCTGGGCACGGCTTAGCTGGGTGCCTCTGGCTCAAAGCCGCTCATAAAGTTACAGACAAGGTGTCAGCTGGGCCTGCAGTCATCTCAAGACTCACCAGGGGCTGAAAGATCTGCTTCCAAGCTCATTCATGAGGTTTCTGGCAAGTTCAACTCTCTACTTGCTGTTGGCTGGAGATATCAGTTTCTTACCACCTGGACTTCTCCAAAAGCTGCTCACACCATGGAAGCTTGCTTCCCCTTTGGCAAGATAGTGAAAGAGTGAGAGAGTTTGGAGAGGAGAAGGCAAAATCCACAGTCTCCAAATAATCTCATCCAGGTGGCATCCCAGTTCTTCTGCCATATTGCCTTCCTTAGAAGTGAGTCAGTAGCCCCACTTACACTCAAATACAGGGACTACAGAAGGTCATGGATCATAGTAGATGAGACCATTGTGGGCCATCTCAGAGGCTGCCTTCCACAGGCACTGGTTGTAGTGATAAAATAGAATATTAAGCAAAGAAGAAATATAATAGGTATTTAGTGCCCAGTGGGTACCTTTTACCATGCTGGTGTTATCTTCATGCAACATTTGGAAATTGAACTTCAGAGACATGATGGACTTGGCTGAGGTCACAGTGCTAGTAAGCAAAGGAAAATGATGCTCTTTTGACTCCAAAGCCTATTACTATCACATCTTCATTTCAGGTAGCATCTGGAAATGTTAAAACCTGCATCTTATTGAAGCTTCACCTACTGACTATGGTTATTTAAAGGGCTAATAGAGCAGGTAGTTCAAAAACATACTAAGTATAAACCCCTGAGGGCAGGGGATAGCTTTAAAATTCTGAATTTGTATCAGAAGTCCTTATAAAAGAAGGCAAACAATACCTACTTGTTTAAATGAGTTAAATTCAGTGTTTTATCTGTTTTTCTGTGGCATGGCATTGGTGGCACATTCTCTGGGGCCCATTCTAACCTACATAGGAAAATAGGTAGCAGAAACCAGTCTCTCCCTTTCTGTCTCTTCCTCTCTCCCTCACCCCTTTCATCTGTTGTTTATTCTTATACACACCTACACACTCTTATCATGGTTATTCATAAACCAGAACTAAATGTATGCATTTTGGTCACCTTGACCCCATGCATACATTCTATCTATAACTCCTCCTTTGCTAGCTTCTCTCTTGAGGTTGATATAAATCACTGATCCCTTTGGACTTCCCACTTCTCAATTTACCCAATCAATTATGAGCTTATAGCCATAAGTAGGTTTTTAAAGAAATTTTAATACATATTGAACCTCCTTTTTCTGTCCCTAAATTACATCCTGTTAATGTTCCGTAAATTTTCAGCAGTGACATTCGATTATTCAGAGTCTAATCCAGCAAAAACTCAACCTCAAACATGATTTAATCTTCCCCCACTTTTCTCCAAAGCAGGCTGCATCCTATGTGTAGGGGTTTGAGAGAGAGAGAGAGAAGAGATGGTGTGGAGTATTCCTCTCCTCCTCACACCCCTCCATCTGGGGTTTGGTCCACCAGTCCACTCCCTCTCCTGTTAAACAAGCCAAATTGTGATCTATAAGCAGTCATAGTAAAAATTTCAAGTTCAGAATTGTAAATACAACTAAATTCCCCAAATCACAGCCTTCAAGAAAAGCATTCCCTTTTCTCACTCACTATATACCAGGATTGAATCAACTTCTTTTTCCATCTTAAGTGACTCCCAGAATTGCAGAAATTGTTTTAGCACTTGTCACCTTCCTTAGACCAAACTTAGTACTCTCTTATCCATAAGTGGATATCAAGCATTCTGACTTTATTACTTTTCTAAAAGCATATAATGAATCCCCTGTGAAAGAAAGAACAAAGAAAAGTTATAGTGAGCTAATGACTTTAAATTTGAACTACTTTCCAATAGCACATTTACCTTTCTTTATACAGGTATTCCTTCTGGAAAAAGGATGCTGCATATTTGTGAAAGACAGACTAAAGGCCTCCAAAGATGCCTATGCACACATTCCTGAAACTCATAAATATGAGATTAGACTGGACGGGCCCAGTCTAATCACAGAAGAGGGAGACAGAGAGATGCCAAGCAGGAGAAAGCTCCATGTGCCACTGCTGGCCTGACCATGGAGGGAGCCAATGAAAGTTTGGGAAGAAACTGAATTCTGCCAACACCAGGGAGCTTAGGAGAGGGCCCAAAGCTTAGATGACAAAGGCAGTCTCTGTCCACATCTTGATTTCAGCCCCATGAGACCCTGGGTAGACTTTTGAGCTGGACTTTTGACCAAGAGTTAAGGTAAGCTCTTAAATGGGTTATTGCTCTAGGATGCTAAGTATATGGGAATTTGCTAGGGAAACAATAGAATAATAATATTTTTTTTTTACCTATGCTTAAGTATGTACTATAATATAGAGTATGCATAGATTGTGGGACTAGACTCTGGCTCATTATATTGATTACAGTATGGGATCAGCTGAATTTTTCCAAGGCCTGGGCAGTGGTTTGGGCCTGTAAATATACAGGGGTCATTTTTATAAATTCTGCATTAATTGGATTGCTCCAATGGGAAAATAGTCCAATAAAAATTTTTACTTGATATAATTGTTTCTTATAATAAAACAATAATCCCAAGAATGTTTTTTATTTATTTCCCCACACCTGGCCCAAATAATATGTTAGAAGCCCTCACAATATCATTCATGTGTATGTTTAAATATTTAATACAGTGTCCCACTGTTTCCACATAGCCCTGAACCTCACGGTGATAAGATTCTTGACAATTAAGAGCTGTGTTTTTACTTTTATTTTATACCCAGCAATTTGCATAAGTGACATGTGTTTAATCTATGTTTATTTAATGAATGGTCGATTTAGTGAATAATGGCATCTTATATTTTATCAGCTATTAAAGTGTGTCTCCTATAATGTCTTTTTATAAGTGCATGTTTTGTGTGTGTTTTTCAGTTCTTAATTTTTGGAAACCATGTTTTCTCTAGACTGATTGTTTCAAGTTATTTTTAAGAATAGAAATTTTGAAGACTTCAGTATCAGAAATAAATCTATGTTATAATAATGGATTACATTAGAAAAGTATTTTTCTTTTTTAACAACATGTATAAAGTTTTCTTTCATCAAAATTGAACACTTGAGGTACACATATTTTCAGAATTTTAATTTTTTTCAATGAAAATAATTTAGTATGACAAAAAGATAATAAAATAAATTGTAGTTTCAAATTTATACTATTTATCATATAAAGTTCTAACAATATTAGATAGATGCATTTAGCATTATAATATCTAAATTACTTCCAGAATATTCAAATAATTGTCAATTATTTGTAGATATGTTGAGAAATCATAGATTTCTTTAAATATGTGCTATTTTTTAAAAGATTTTATTTATTTATTTATTTATTAGACAGAGATAGAGACAGCCAGCAAGAGAGGGAACACAAGCAGGGGGAGTGGGAGAGGAAGAAGCAGGCTCATAGCTGAGGAGCCTGACGTGGGGCTCGATCCCATAACACCGGGATCACGCCCTGAGCCGAAGGCAGACGTTTAACCACTGTGCCACCCAGGTGCCCCTAAATATGGGCTATTTTTACCAGCATTATACATGCAAACAGAAACCACGTGTAGCTGACATGGAGGATGAGTTGAACAACTGTTGGAGCAAAATGAATGTCTTTGAATTACCAGAGGATGATTTTTTTTCCCCTGTGCAATCATAAAATTTGATAGAATTTAAGATCTTGGTTCTGGGACTTGATTTCAACAGATGTCAGGAAAAGGGTCTAGGAAACACAATCAGGTGATGTCATAGAGCCAAGCAGTTAGTAGAAGCCCATCACCTTGGGAAAGCAGTGATGACCCAGCTAACGTAGCATACATTGGCTATTGATACCTGTACAAGAGAACTTGCCATACTTGTTATGTGGACAGCTGTTTATTTAAATGCTACTAAATTGTGATGCATTGTAGTTTCATGGAAACATGCCAAAATATCTATATATGTAAATATATTACTACGATTATGTATGATATAAATTTTTTTTGCTATACTGTTAATTGTTACAATGCCTTAATCACTCCATGTATCCATGTCCTTTTCTATATGACTTTGCCATTTCTCCCACACAAAGTGGAGTATATTTCCCAGCCCCACTGATGTTTAATTTGGTATTTGTCCAATAAGGACATAACAGAAAAGGCTCAGTCCACGTGTACCATCAGTCTGAGAAGAACATGCTTTGGGTAGCCCACTGTCTAGGTACATGAGAGATATGAGGAGGCATCCCATATTCAACCTATAGATTGAAGTCAAGCACACTGAAATCCTAGATCAGTCAACAGCCAGCCAACACACAGATGTGAAGTTAAAATAAATAACAGCTGTTTAGGGCAAATGAGCTTTGCTATGGTATATTACATATCATTATTATGACAATTAACAATAAAATGCTTCCCAAAGTAATTAAATACGCATGTGTTTATAAGCATGGATCGGATTCCCAAGTAATTAATCCGTATACCAATAACTCTAATATAGCTTTTTCTTTTTTAAAAGCAATGTTGATAAAGTCACTTTCTTTCATGTATTTTCATTGTGGCAGTATTAAACCAATAGAAAGACTTATTGGCAGTAACTGAAATCTCAAATTACATTTTCTTTTCTGTTTGCCATTCTGTTTTTCCCTTAGGTGAAGAAGTAAAAACAATTCTGGGGAGAGCATGGGAAGAAAAATACAGGCACATACACAACTGAGATTTTCCGACAAGTTCTCCATTATATTGGAAGCAAAACGCTGTATTTTACAGTCTTGTCACACAGCATAGTTACAAGCAAGCACTCTGTGTTTTTCTACTAAAATAAACATTTCAGAAAAGTAACCAGGAAAAGGCATGTTTGAACCACATCTAAAAGCACCAGAAGGAGGCAACCCTTCGCTATCGCTATTGAATAAAGAGTCTATTGTAAGGGCTGCAAAGAGGCTTCATTTTGTTCTGTTTATAAATTGTGCTCTTGCAGGTGCTGTGAACGTATCTGCACGTTTTACTGTTCCCATCTGTTATGATTCCATAAGTCAAATATTTCTCTTCTAAAGTGTTTCATTACTCCTATTTTATTTCTTCCCATGAATCTGTTACATCACTCAGAAAAACAAAATTAACAAATCCAGTCAGATCAAACAAATCTAGTTGCTGAACAGAAAATGCATGGACTCTTTGACTGTAAACAAGTTATTAACATTTCTGTGATTCTGTTGGTTCACGTTTCAAAAAGATAAGAAGTGAGAACACTTGAGATCAGAGTTTCAGGTATAGGTTTACATTCATGTTTGTTGCAAAGTGCAACAAACGGGACTTCTAAAATGAAAATAAGAGATTGTTATGAATAAAAAATAAATGATTAAACATCAGTAATCACTGGAGCAACCACAAAAGATAATATTCTTTCAGAATTTCACTTTGTTTCCTATTCTGTACTTTCATAATTGTACAGAATATTTATTTTGCCTTTTGTTTCATATGATAACTTGTGCCCAGATGTCCAGAATTAGCTTAGGGTATGTGTGCACTTAGAAAGGAAATATCTGAAGATGTGGCTGAAAATGCCAATGATGTTTTGCATTTACATATGTACTATAGCTGCATTTTCTATTACATCATATATTATATTATACAACTATCTATATACAGAGAGGCAGGCTTGGAAGGGAAACAATGGTCATTTGGTCATTTTTTTCCCCTCAAATTTGTTGTTGTTGTAGTTTTCTGTTTTTTTCCTCTTTGCACTTTGCCTACAGTACCATATCTTTATTCAAGAGAATTAATTTAACTGTTTCAGCAACTCTTCTACTTGAAGCGTTTAAAACTACATCTTATCATTTTCTTCATGATGGAAATACCTTTGTCGTTTTCAAAATGTGAAATTAATACATGGTCATTTAAAACATTTTGGACAGGGGCACCTGGGTGGTACAGTCATTAAGTGTCTGCCTTCGGCTCAGGGCGTGATCCCAGCGTTCTGGGATCGAGCCCCATGTCAGGCTCTTCCGCTGGGAGCCTGCTTCTTCCTCTCCCACTCCCCCTGTTTGTGTTCCCTCTCTCGCTGGCTGTCTCTCTGTCAAATAAATAAATAAAATCTTTAAAAAAAATAAAAAAGTAAAACATTTTGGACAATATTGAAAACCAAAAGTAAAAGTAAAAATACCACACAATATTTTGATTTATAGTCTTGGAAAAGAGATACATAAGAGATTGTTATGTCATACATAGGCTAAGTTTGGTGCTTAACTGTGAAGTAGCTTTGTAACTTTTTAATGGACCACCATACCTAGGAGAAATTGTAAAATGGGCCAAGCGTATTTTAATTCATCTCCTTTCCCTTGCTTTTTTGGGAGGTGTGATCCTTCACTCCTTTGGAGGAATATGATGTTCCTCTACTCTGTACATGTTACAGGTTCTCTGCTGGGATGTTTTTGTAATGTTTGCAATTCAATGCAATTAGAAAAGTTTTTTCATGGTCTCCTCTCATTTTTTTAAATCCTGAACTCTAATCACAGTTTAATTTATTTTATCTGACTGATAAATATGAGAAGCTAAGATAACTGTCATAAAATCTCAATATGTCCAAGATAATGTTTGCTAGCTGATATATTAAATTTCTTACTTCAGGTGACCTCTGTAATGACTCTCTGAAGTGAATGATAATATAACAAGAGTAAAATATGTAAAGAAGATGACCGTCTTTATACAAGTGCTTTTGGTTAATTAAAAACATTTAAATTTTCAAAAATCTTACTCAAATACTCTATAATTTTTTTACTGATTTTTGTAAAAAATTTCCTACCATAAAAACTTACAATTCCAAAAATTGCCTTAGTCAATAAACATTTACTGAGTGCTATTGAGCAACATAATAGATGTGAAAGTTTACTTTCATATTTGTAAAAATCGCCTGAGGAGATAGAATAAGAGATAAACTCAGAGGTGGACAATGATAATTGCTTTTCCAACTTTTATGGCTCTTCTTCCTCAGAATGCCATTTTGCCAATTTTTTCTTTTTTCTTTTTATTTTTTTTAAGGCCACACTGTGACTTACTATATAGTTGCATTTACTAGTCTTCTTCACAAATAGGTGTTGTCCTGTAAAATAATTCAGGACAATTAAAAAGAAGTTGTTGGGAGTAGACTTTTTCCTTCCAGGAATGTGGATGTGATTGTGTTGGGAAACAATGCTCCCTGGGTCTCATATTTCTGCGTGCCCTGGAAGCAAGGCACTGCCTGGTATTTTCCCAAAGTATTTGTATAGCAAATGACCTTAAGAGACAGAAATAGTGTTTCTCTCCAAAAGAAAGGATATGCATAATTACTATACATTTATAAATGATTTGGGTTCTGAAAATTCGTAATTCCTTTCCTGTCATGCAACCCTCTGAATGAGTGGGCTTCCATTTGGGCCCACCTGCATGAAGTTCAGAGCAGGAATGATGATGTTCATGCTGCTTGCCTGAGTAGTAAAATATTTTTCTCGCACACAGGAGTCTTGTGCCTTTTATAGAATCCATGAAATGGTGGCGAGCTAAATTGTTATCTTGTAAGGCGGGTAAAAATCTTAGACCTTCAAGATCCTTGGCAGATGGCTGAAGCAAATAGGAGTTTTATTGAGTTTGCACTTACATTTTAGTCTATGATGCATTTTCAATTTTTTTTTTTATTATGTGAATGGTAGAGATCAAACTTCATTGTTTTTAATGTAGTTATCCAGTTGTCTTAGTACCATTTTGTAAAGACTATTCTTTCCTCCATTCATTTGTTTTGTCACCTTTGTCAAAAATCAGTTCATATTAAAAGAAAGAGTTATTTCTGGACTCTGAATTTTATTCCACTGATCTGTATGGTTATCCTTGTATTTATACCACACTGTCTTATTTATCTTTGTAGTATGTTCTTAAGGTGTGAGTTCTCCAACTTTGTTATTTTTTCAAGATCGCTTTATTTATTTTGGACCCCCATATTTCCATATGAATTTTGAGGTAAGTCTATCAATTTCTACAAAAAGAGGCAGCTGGGATTTTGATAGGGGTATGGTGAATCTGTAGATCAATTTGGGTAGAAGTGATATCTTGAGGAAACAGTATTAAGTCTTCCAACCCATGACATGTGATGTCTTTCTCTTTATTTCTCTTTAATTTCTTTCAAAAATGTTCTGTAGTTTTCACTGTGAAACTCTTATATTTCTTTTTTTAATTTATTTTAATTTGATGCTATTTAAGTAGAATTATATGTAGAATATATAGACTATAATGTAATCATAGAATAGAATAGAATAGAATAGAATAGAATAGAATAGAATAGAATAGATAATCACTTAGGAGGTTGGAGGATTCCAGGGTAGAATACAGGCTTTATAAAAAATATCTAATTTAATTGTAAATGTATGAAATAGCACTATAACGTAACTGAAGGAAGTGAGAGAAAAGGATCTGACCTTTTTAAAGTAATTTTAAAAATAAGTATCATTGTAGACCAAAGGCAAAAGAAACTCTTTATAACCACTGTACTGTGGTTATAGTTATTCTCTATACAGGTACAGGTTAACAACTCTGAAATTGTTCAACATCTATAGAGGAATTGAAAAATTAATTAAATAAAAGATGGATGGTACTAACCAGGCTTTTTATTGTTGGGTTGGGAGGTTATAGACAAGCAGAGGTTGAAGTCTAGAATAATCCATATAGTAATGGTTTCAAATTGGGGATAGCAATATGAACTAATATTTTACCTTAATAGATAGGGATATTAAACATATTTATAGATATGTGTATATACACAGTTTAGTATATGCCACACATATTTCCTTGCTCTGTTAACTGAGAAGGACCAGAAACAATGACACCTGCTAGCAATGAGCACAAGTAGTGCCCAGATCTTGGTTTCTAATACTGTTCACCAACACACAGAGCCAGTGCTCCTTGGGTAAGCGACTGATTCAGGACTTAAACAGGAGACATGCAAGACAAGATTGCAGCATCTTGTAGGATCAGAAAGTTAAGGCATGTATGTCAAAGGGACACACAAGCCAGTTGAAAAAGCTCTGAATGGTTAACAAAAGCAGTTTGAGCAACAAAATAAAGAGCAAAGCATACAACAAATATCCATAACCCATACTGACATAATAAACAGTAAAATAAATGAATGGGAGAGAATAGACAAATTTCCTGTGAAGAATAATTATACTTTATGTACATACTCTTCCCTCAGGGAGGTGGAGCACAACTCCTCAGTTCTAAGTGTGAGCTGTGCAGTGACTTCTTTCCAAACAGTAAAGGATGAAACAGGAGAAAGAATGTGACTATGCAGTGAAGAAACCTGACCAACACTACCTCAGCCACATGGTCAAGATAAACATCAGTAGTGATATGGCATGTTGAAAGCATGCACCCTTGACGTCACAAAATGAAAATGTGATAAAATTCTACAATACTAATGTTAATCACAGGGGACACTGGGCATGTGGAAATTCTCCATGTTACCTTTACAATTTTTCTATAAATCGGAAATTGTTCTAGGATGAAAAGTTATTTTTTTTAAAAAAAGTGAATATTGAACTAGAGGCTAAGTAATGCAAACGCGCATTTACTAAAAAGAATTGACTTAGTGCCTCCACGCTGGTTTCTCCAAGGCTCTTCAGTTTACTCTTAAGGCCTATTCTTTCCTAGTTTCTCATTTTTTTCTCTATGCACCAATCATAATGAACTGATTTGAACACTGATGTTAACTTCAATCTGATCTTTACCCATGTTTCTTCCCTTAAAACATTCTTATCTACTCCAACTTCCCCAAAATTCCACTCCGCACTTAAGATCCCTTTATCTACATCTCTCCATATTTCCTGTGCAAGTCTCTTCTGAACCCCTAGGTTAAATATCCACCCCACATGATATCATTGCACAGTATTTTAAAAAATCTCCATTATACTACTATTTGTTTTATGTTTATCTTTCTTGCTGGAAGCTTCCAGTATGAAAGCTAGAACAAGACTCAATTGTCTAAGATACTACTATGCCCTTAACAAATGGCAGAGTATTTGGCACATAGTACACATTCAATAAAAATGTGTCAAAGTAGAAGCGAAGTGGTTGAAACTAAAGGTAAAAAGATGTTCTGCTTGCTAAATGGTTGTCAGTAAAAATTGTTGAGTAATCTTATCATTCTTGAGGTTTCTGTTTTAAGTATGAAAACTGTAGATGAATTTTAGTTTCATAGATCCTGCAATTTCCCTGCCTATATGTGTTAATTTCAAACCCTTGGTAAACATCAATTCCAAAACCAACATGGCACATTGTCATATTCCAAGATAAATACAGACAAACATAAGGCAACACAGCTGAGGTTTGAAATCAACTTAATCAGTTGAGAAAGTCTTGTAGAAAATAGAAAATGTTGAGTGTGACCTGAGCTAGATGGTAAATTAACATGGTCTCTGTTCATATATCCTCTAAACAATAATTTGGCCTCCATCCACGGGAACAAAAAGAAGTGCCTTTGTGGGACTGTGAAACCTTGATAGAATTCAAGACTGATGAGAGCTGTTTCAAGAAGGCAGGCCATTACCCATCTGGCTGGCTCACTGACCACAATCTTGCCTACTGACTGGGAAGCAGCTCCATGCCCCTGAGGACCAGGCTACATTTGTCTTTGATCCTATCACCAGCACCATATGCCAGGGGACCTAGGAAGAGTAACGCCGACCTGTGTTTCAGGTAATAGGCACACGTACCCGGTTCCCAGCTGTGAACCCTGAAGTGACCTGTGAATTAGCTTTAGCCCCTAAACGGAAGCCTGCCAAAACTGGTCCGACTATAAATTCTGAAAGGACTCTGAAGATGTATTCCAGCCCCTCCAACATGAAGTCCATAAAACATCTCTGTGGTACAGGTACTTGGAAGGAGACAATGCCATCTGTTTCCCTTGGAGATTCCAAAAGGCCTCATACTTGGCTGCAGCCCCCTCCAGGGACCCAGAGGGAGCCACTCCCATTTGTTATCCCAGAGACTCTGAAAGGGCTCTGTGACTGGTTTCAGCCCCTCCCAGCCACTGTCCCCAAGCTGTCCTGTTGGCACAGGGACCTGGTCGAAGACACTCCTGCCTGCACTTCAGAAGATCCTGAAATGGCCCTGTACTGTGCTCTAGCCCATCCAGACATGTTTCTTCATCTCAAAGGTATAACAGTTTTCTGGCTATGGGCACATCTTTGGAGCTTCGTTCTCTTGTGAAGGCTCTGAAACACATGTAAAATTTCAACAAAATATGTATAATTTTCTCTTATTAATCTATCAGTTTAATTTCCAGACCCAGCCAGGGACCCTAGGAGGGTCAAGGAAAACTTTTCTTCCCCTAAAAGGTAATTATTTCAGTTCCATCTTTATTGAATGTGAAAAAAGAGAAACAAACACAAAGAAATCAAAATAGTCCTTTCTTACTTTAAGCTATATGCTTGCCATTGTCAGAAGGTGCATACTGAGTGCAAAGTAATATTTCAGCTGTGGTATCTGGCACTATTTGAGGACATAGTTTATGTAATTAAGAAACATTTACGACTTCATCAATCCATTAATCTCCAACTGCAAAAATGTGTAAAAGGGCATACTGGAAATATGTATTATAGACAGAAAACACATTAAACCTTTTTAGAGCATTATGCTATTGCACACATCCATAACTTAGTAAGATCCTTGCAAAGTTAATGACATGAAAGGATGAAATTTAGTCCATGTATATTTATATTAAGCCTAAACTTTTTATACAAGCAGTCCCTCCAGTTTTTAGCACTGAATATAATAAAACACCCTTTCAAAAAATGTAGCAAAAATATTGTGTGCTATGTTTCACCAACAGCACTTAGTTCCTTGCACAAGATTACAGTCCTATTTGCAAGTGAAATCTAAAATCTAGGCACAGGATGTGAGTTTAGTTTGACATCTCATATCTACCATCATTCTTCTCTTTGTTTTGAATTTCTATTGTGGAGTGCCGTTATTCTAGAATTCTGAGCATATATAGATAGGATTTGAGTTGTTTGGGGACTTCAGTAAGTGGAGGTTGAGAAGAAGTTTTTGTTTGTTTCTAACTTTATGCATTTTATTATTGAATTTTAGATAAAGGATATATTTTCTTTTCCTGGAGTTTTTTTAATCTTTTCAACATTTTTATTTATATGTAATTTTTTAAATTGAAGTCCACCCAGCCTACTAAGTGTCCTGACCATTGTCGGCAGTGACACACTGTTGTTCATGTCATTGCCCTCTGAAACAGGGAGGCAAAACAGCCACAGAGTCTAAATGTCAGAAAAAATTTTACACAGAGGTGTTCAAACTATTCTTGAACTGAGTACACCTTCAGCCTCTACAGGCATGGAATCAAAAATCTAATGTGATTAACTCAGAGTATTATTCTATTTCTAAAACTTAGGCCATAATGATACTAAGAACCAAAACAGAGAGATTGAATTAGGGATGTTTTGTTTTTAATACAGTAAATATTGACAGTTATAATCCACATAAACAAAAGCTCTTTGGGATCTTCAACAGTTTTAAGTGTGTAAAGGGGTCCTAAGACCAAGAAGCTTGAAAAGCACTGCCACACTATTGGTGTGGTGGGATTGACAGAAGCACAGACAGTCTCACTTCCTGAGGACAATTCTCAGTCCAGAGTTAGGTTTCTTGTTTTCCTTTCTGTTGCTGTTATTTTTAATGGTGTGTGTGTGTGTGTGTGTTTAATTAAAGCATAACTGACATATAGCAGTGTATTAATTTTAGACATACAACATGATTCAATACATGTATATTTGCAAAGTGATTGCCACACAAATTTCGTTAATATGCATCACCGTACATAGTTATATATTTTTTGTAATGAGAAATTTTAAGATCTTCTCTCTTAGCAACTTGCAAATATATAATACAACATTGTTAATTACAGTCACCATGCTACATATTACATCCCCAGGACTTACTCATTTTGTAACTGGAAGTTCACACCTTCACCAATTTTGCCCACTCTTAATCCCAGCCTCTGTCTACCAACAATCTGTCGCCTTTATCTATGAATTCATTATTTTTGGTGTCGTTGTTTTAAGATCCATGTGTAAGTGATATCATACAATATTTGTTTTTCCTCTTTCTGACTTTTTCACTTAGCATAATGCTCTGAACCCCCATCCATTTGGACACAAATGTTAGGATTCCCTTCTTTTTTATTTATATATATATATATATTTTTTTTATTTATATATATATAAATATATATATATTTATTTATATATATATATTCATACACACACATAAATGTGGTATATATTTATAACATATAAATATATATAGCCCACATTATATATATATAATTAGATTATACATGTGTTACAACAATTAGATGCATGTTACAATATTAAAAAGAAATAAATTTTCATTATGTGCAAATAATTTATTTTTTTTTACCTGGGAAAAAACACAGATTATTTACAGTATCAAAAATGAATACCTCTATGATGAAAGAGAGCAGAACTGAAGAATAGATGCATAAATGGCACAAACTGCACTGTAACATCTTTATTTCATTATGATATAAAACTATACAAAATGTTAATATTTATAAAACCCATGATTCACATATTTTATAATAACCCTATATTTTTATTAAAATATTTTATAATATGAAAATAAAAATTAATAACATTTGTCTCATAGGAATAACAATAAAGGATTATAAAATAATAGAAAACAACAATTCTAGTTATATATCTTTATTTATAAAGGTAATAATGAAAATCACAAAATGACACCTTTATTTCCATAGAGATAGTCTGTAGTGCTAGAAGGGAATACTCAATAAGTTAAATATTCTTTTCCCTCAAATTAATCTTAAATTCAAAAGAAATTCCAACAAAAATTATGGATCTGAGAAAGTTAGTTGTCACAGTTCACCTCCCCACTAAAAAATTTAAGGAAATCCGATAAGCCCAACCTTCAGTTATTTCCCTACCAGATAGAAATATTTACTATAAAGAAACGAGAAACCCGAAGCATAACCTGAATACATATCCAAAAAATAAAAGATAACCTTAATGAATTGAATAGGATAAGATAGAAAGTCCAATTAAGGGCAATGGCATGTCAAATCAATTATGAAAGAACAGACTATTTCATAAAGGAACTTGGTATACTTGAATATCCAAAAGGAAAATCAATAATAAATTAAATTCCTATTGAAAAAGATTAATATCCAGCCCTCTGTAAGAAAGTAGAATAAAATAAATGTTTACATTTAAAACTAAAGCCACTTTTAATTAGAGATAAACTAGAAAGCAATATTTATATATGACTTTATCCAAGATCTTCAATAAATTGTTTCTGTTTTGGCATATTTACAGCACATTAGTTGGACTAAAAAAGCTAAGATTAAAAAACTCTTTGAAATTCATTCAGTTTTTTAAAAATTTTTTGTCCGAAGACTCAAAGATATAAAGATGAACTTTTTATAAGGCTCTTTTTTTTAATTAAAATATAATGTAATATTGGTTTCAGAGGTACAGGTCAATGAATGATCAGTCTTATATAATATCCAGTGCTCATGACATCACCACGTACCCCATCCCTTCACCCCCTCCTCTAGAGCAACCTTCAGTTAGTTTCCTATGATTAAGAGTCTCTTATGGTTCGTCTCCTTCTCTGATTTCATCTTGTATTATTTCTCCCTCCCTTCCCCATGATCCTATGTTTTGTTTCTTAAATACCACATATCAGTGAGATCCTATGATAACTCTTTCTCTGATTGACTCATTTTGTTTTTGCTTAGCTTAATACCCTCTACTTCCATTCACACCATTGTAAATGGAAAGATTTCCTTTTTTGATGGCTGCATAATATTCTTCTGTGTGTGTGTGTGTGTGTGTGTGTGTGTGTGTGTGTGTGTGTATCAATCTCAATAATTCTTTCAAACAGCCAGCTCCTAGTTTTGTTGATCTGTTCAACTGTCCTTTTGGTTTCTATTTCATCAGTTTTTCCTCTAATCTTTATTATTTCTCTTCTCCTGCTGGGTCTAGGCTTTATTTGCTGTTCTTTCTCCAGCTCCTTTAGGTGTAGTGTGAGGGTGTGTATTTGAGAACTTTCTCGTTTCTTGGGAAAATCTTGTATTGCTATATGCTTCCCTCTTAGGACCACCTTTGCTGAAGCCCAAAGATTTTGAACAATTGTATTTTCATTTTCACTTCTTCCCATGAATTTTCTTTCATGAATTTTTTTCTATTCTTCTTTAATTAACTGGTTGACCCATTCATTCTTTAGTAGGATGCTCTTTAACTTCCTTGTATTTGAGTTCATTCCAAAAATCCTTTTGTGATTGAGTTCCAAGTTTCAAAAAAATGTGGTCCAAAAATATGCAGGGAATGATCCCAATCTTTTGGGATTGTGACCTGATTGTGACCCAGTGTGTGATCTATTCTGGAAAATGTTCCTTGTGCACTAGAGAAGAATGTGTTATTCCCTTGCTTTAGGATGGAATGTTCTGACTATATCTGTGAAGTCCATCTGGTCCAGTGTGTCCTTCAGAGCCCTTATTTCCCTGTTGATCTTCTGCTTAGATGATCTGTCCACTGCAGTGAGGGAGGTGTTAAAATCCTCTACTATTGTTGCATTATTATTATTGATGTGTTTCTTTGATCTTACTATTAATTGGCTTATACAATTGGCTGCTCCCATGTTAGGGGCATAAATATTTACAATCGTTACATCTTCTTGTTGGGTAGACACTTTAATTATGATATAGTGTCCTTCCTCGTCTCTTGTTATAGTCATTGGTTTACAAATCTAATTTGGCTGATGTGAGGATTGTCACTGCAGCTTAGCATGATAAATGGTTTTCTATCCCCTCACTTTCCACCTGGAGGTGTCTTTGGGTCTAAAATGTCTCTCTTATCATCATCATATCGATGGGTCTTGCTTTTTTGTCCAATCTGATACCCTGCGTCTTTTGAGTGGGGCATTTAGCCCATTTACATTCAGAGTTACTATTGAAAGATATGAATTTAGTGCCATTGTATTAACCTGCAAAGTCCCTGTTTCTGTATATTGTCTCTGTTCCTTTCTGGTCTATGTACTTTGGCTCTGTCTTTGTTTAGAGGACCCCTTTCAAAATTTCCTGTAGGGCTGGTTTGATGATCACAAATTCTTTTCATTTCTTTTTGTCCTAGAAGCTTTTTACCACACCTTCTATTGTGAATGGCATCCTAGCTGGATAAAGTATTCTTGGCTGCATATTTTTCTCATTTAGTACCCCGAATATACTGTGCCAGTTCTTTCTGGCCCACCAGGTCTCTGTGGATAGGTCTGCTGCCAATGTAATGTTTCTACCCTTGTAGTTTAAGGACCTCTTATCCCCGAGCTGCTTTCAGGATTTTCTCTTTGTCTCTGAGATTTGCAAGTTTCACTATTATATGTTGGGGTGTTGACCTGTTTTTAGCGATTTTGAGGGGGGGTGTTTCTCTGCCTCCTGGACTTTGAAGCCTGTTTCCTTCCCAGGATTAGGGAAGTTCTCCACTATAATTTGCTCCAATATACCTTCTGCCTTCTCCCTCCCCCCCATTTTTCTTTCCTCTTCTTCTGGAATCCCAATTCTTCTAATATTGTTTTGCTTTATGGTATCATTTATCTCTTGAATTCTCCCCTCATGGCCCAGTTTCTCTCTCTATTTCTCAGCTTCTTTATTCTCCATCACTTGGTCTTCTATATCACAAATTCTCTCTTCCGCCTCATTTATCCTAGCAGTTAGAGCTTCCATTTCTTATTGTATCTCCTTAATAGCCTTTTTGGTTTCATCTTGGTTTAGATTTTAGTTCTCTTATTTCTGCAGAAGAGATTCTCTAGTGTCTTCTCTACTTTTTTCAAGCCCAGCTACCATCTTTATAATCATTATTCTGAACTCTAGTTTCAACATTTTACTCATTTCCGTACTGATTAGGTCCCTGGCAGTCAGTACTGCCACTTGTTCTCTTTTTTGAGACAAGTTCTGTGTCTTGTCTTTCTGTACACAGAAGAATAGATGAGAGAGAGAATAAAGTACTAAAATGACAACAGTGACCCCAGAGAAATATACGCTAAACAAATCAGATGAATCCTAAAACTGGGAAAAAAATTACAAAAAAAAAAAAAGAAAGAAAATAACCAGACAGGTAGACTGAACAGAACAATACATTGGATCCTGTGTGTATTTAAATCTATTTTTTAGAAAACTAGGTCCCAAAATTGTAAAGAAAGAAAAGCTTTTATCTGTACAAAAATAAAATTAAATAGAATGAAAGGATGAAATGTCACTGCAAAAATGGTAATTAAAAGAAAATAAAAAACAAAAGAGAAAAAGGAAAAAAAACAAAAAAAAGAAAGGGTTATCGACATGGAGGTGAATAGAACAGAGGAATACACTATCTCCTGACTGTATTTTGGTCAGTATGTTAGAGGAAACTGTATCTCAAAATTATAAAGTAAAACCTTATATATACAAAAATAAGATTAAATAACTTGAAATGATAGAATGTAAGTATAAGGGTGAAAATTAAAAAAGACTTTAACAAAACAAAAACAAAAAAAAAGGAAAAAATAAGAGAGTATGATCAGACAGGTTAATAGAACTGAGTATTGAACTAGATTTTGGATTTTGGGTTTAATTTGGTCTGTTAGAAGAAGTGGCATGCCAAAATTGTAAAGAAAGAAAGAAAAATATATACACAAAAATAAGATTAAATACAATGAAGGGATAGAATGTAAGTGCAAAAATGAAAATTAAAAGGAGATTTAAAAAAGGAGTTGATAAAATAAGAAATTGGCTGAAAAAGGAAATAAAAAGTTTTTAAAAAATTAACGTTGAAAGACTAAAGAATCATGGGGAAAAAAACATTATTTCTGTGTACTATATTCCCCTAGCCCTGGAGCTTTGCAGTTCTCATTGATCTGTAAACTTGGTCTTGCTGATCTTCTGGGGGAGGGGGTTGTTGTGTTGATTCTCAGGTGTCTTTGCCCCAGGTGAATTGCACCACCCTTGCTAGGGGGCCAGGCTAAGTAATGCAGTATAGTTTGTTCTATGTGCCTTTTTTCCCCTAACGACTTTCTACACAGCTTTAGAGGATGAGAATGAAAATGGTGGCTTCCCAATCTCTGGCCCCAGAGCTAAACGCAAGCCCTCAGTGAGCGTTCAGAGAAAAGCAGTTAATCACTCCTGCCTCCCTGGTCTCTGGCCACACTCTGTGCTCACCTGGCCTGTGACCAAATATTTCTACCTCAGGCAAACAACCCATTTCAAGTCTCCAAGCCCTGCAGACCTCTGTGGCATGTTCCTGCACCACACCTCCCAGGGGAGGAATGGTGGTCTCACCAGTTCTGCCACTTGTTGGGCCCCTGCTCAGGGAACAGTCATCCGACTCTGCCACAGTTTGTGGTTTATTGCAACCCTGAGCTAAGAGCTCACTCCTGGGCTCATGGTTTGCAGCCGGCTTACCTACTCTGATGCCTGGGAGCTCTACTGCACTAGGGACTCCCAGTCTTCCTGTGACCCCAAGGATCCTGAGACCACACTGTCCCAGCTAGCATTCTGCCCCCGCTTAGCCACTGAGTGACATCCCTCACCTGAGCAGACTTCTAACAGTTCCAATTTTGTATCACTTGCTGGTAGCCAGCTGAAGGAGCCTCCCTCCCCCTGAGGTCTGTCTTCCCAGATATGGTGTCAGATTCACTTCTGTACATCTCTTACCTTGCAGAATATGGTCACTTTTCTATTTGTGATGTTGCTACTATTCTTTTCTTAGATATCCAGTTGAGTTTGCAGATGTTCAGAATGACTTTATAGCCATCTAACTGAATTTCTGGGAACAGAAAAAAATAAAGTCTACTCCTCTGCCATTTTGGTCTTCTCCTGTATTAAAGCTCTTTACTTAAAAAAGGAGCTTGCCTATATCTCTTTAAAATATGTCATAGCTCCACTATGAATGCAGACTTTCTAATCACATGAAATTTGTAAAGTGTGATTAAAGAAAATTTAGTATATGAACTGTTCATGTTGATATTTAATTTTTTCAAACTTTCTATTATGTTATGTTAGTCATCATAGAGTACATCATTAGTTTTTGAAGTAGTATTCCATGATTCATTGTTTGCATATAACACCCACTGCTCCATGCAATACATGCCCTCCTTAATACCCATCACCTGCCTACCCCAATCCCACACTCCCCTTCTCTCTGAAGCCCTCAGTTTGTTTCCCAGGGTTCATAGTATCTCGTGGTTCATTCCTCCTTCTGTATACCCCCCTTCTTCCTTCCCTTCCTCTCCTACTGATTTCCCTGCTATTTCTTATGTTCCAAAGTGAGTGAACCCATATGATGATTGTCTTTCTCTGCTTGACTTATTTCACTTAGCATAATCTCCTCCAGTCCCGTGCATGTTGCTGCAAATATTGGGTAATCACTCTTTCTGATTGCTGAGTAATATTCCATTGTATATATGGACCACATCTTCTTTATCCATTCGTCTGTTGAAGGGCATTTTGGCTCCTTCCACAGTTTAGCTATTGTGGACAATGCTGCTATAAACATTGGGGTGCATATGGCCCTTCTCTTCACTACATCTGTATCTTTGGTAAATACCCAGTAGTGCAATTGCTGGGTCATAGGGTAGCTCAATTTTTAAATTTTTAAGAGACCTCCACACAGTTTTCCAAAGTGGGTGTACCAACATGCATTCCTACCAACAGTGTAAGAGGGTTCTCCTTTCTCCACATCCTCTCCAGCATTTGTTGTTTCTTGCCTTGTCCATTTTAGCCGTTCTAACTGGCGTAAGGTAGTATCTCAGTGTGGTTTTGATTTGAATTTCCCTGATGGCTAATGATTTTGAACATTTTTTCATGTGTCTGTTAGCCATTTGTATGTCTTCATTAAAAAAGTTCCTGTTCATGTCTTCTGCCCATTTTATGATTTGATTATTTGTTTCTCGTGTATTGAGTTTGAGAAGTTCTTTATAGATCTTGGATACCAGCCTTTTATCTGTAGTGTCATTTGCAAATATCTTCTCCCATTCTGTGGGTTGCCTCTTTGTTTTGATGACTATTTCCTTTGATGTGCAGAAACTTTTTATCTTGATGAAGTCCCACAAGTTCACTTTTTCTTTTGTTTCCCTTGACTTTGGAGATGTGTCATGAAAGAAGTTTCTGTGGCCCATGTCAAAGAGGTTACAGCCTACGTTCTCCTCTGTGATTTTGATGGATTCCTGTCTCACATTGAGGTGTTTCATCCATTTGGAGTTTATCTTTGTGTATGGTGTGAGAGAGTGGTCACGTTTCGTTCTTTTGCATACAGCTGTCCAATTTTCCCAGCACCATTTATTGAAGAGACTGTCATTTTTGCACTGGATGTTTTTTCCTGCTTTGTCAAGGATATTACAGATTTTCCAGTTACCTGACTTTTTAAATAGACTTTATAGCAGTTTAAGCACACAGAAAAATTAAATAGAAAATACAGTGTATTCTGAATATCTGTTTGCCCATCCCCCAACACACACAAGACCACCCCCACTGTCAACATCCAGCAACAGATTGCTACATTTGTTATAATTATTGAACCTACCTTGAAACATCTTCTCCCATAGTTTACATTACAGTTCAGTCTTAGTGCTGTACATTCTGTGAGTTTTGACAAATGTGTAATGACATGTAACTGCCATTATAGGACCATACAGAGTAGTTTCACTAACTTAAAAGTGCTCTGTGCTCTGCCAATTCACCTCCCTCCCTGCCCTTTTCTAGAATGTTATTTGATTGAAATCATACACTATGTATGATTCCAAATTGACTTCTTTCACTTAATATTCATATGAGTCTCTCCATGTCTTTCTATGGCCTGATAATTTCTTTTTAATGTTGAATATTTCATTGTCTGGATGTCCTATGGTTTATTTATCCATCATCTACTCAAGGACATATTGGTTGCTTATAGGTTTTGGCAATTATGTGCAAAATTGTTATAAACATTCATTTGTAAGGATTTGTATGGACATAAGTTTTCAACTCATTTGGATAAATATAAAGAAATATAATTGCTAGATAATAAGAGTATGCTTAGTTTTGTAGGAAATCTGACTAGTTTTTAAAATTAATTTTCCCATTCCTCTTTAGAAACTGAATTTTGTTGCTCAAAACAGCTGCAAATTTGCCTTATCTGTGCAATGTTTTAAGTGGTTTGACCAATCCTAAACATAAAATGTTTTGTTTCTTCTGAAATTCAAATGTCAAATCACATATAAAGTACATCTGATATAACTTTAAAATATTAACTTTTTCTATATAAAAGTAATTGAAATTTATAAGCTTAAAATAGGAAAAGCAAAATTCTAACATAAGTATTTAAAGAAAAGAAAAATAATTTGAATTTTAATAATAATTTTAAGCTTTATGATTCAACATACCATAATCAAAGGTAAATTATTATTGGGACACTAAGAGGAATATTTGTAAGTTTTGTAAGGCAAAAATGACAATTTGGGGTGAGTTTGGATCATTCTTACCCATATATACATTCATCTCTGAGAAAAGTCTGACAGGGCCATGTCTGAGGATCAGAGGTGAACTACATATATAATTGGTTTCACAAAATTTGCATGTAAATAGCTCAATTCTAGGATGAACTAGAGTCCTTAATCTCTGTATTTATCTATTAGAAAAAAAGAAGAGCCCTCTACAATTGAGGCCTCCACAGTTACTTTATTGCAATGTTCAGACTACAGTAAAGGGTTTTTTGGACATGTAAACAGAAAATAAATAAAACCAAGAATTATAAGGAAAGGAAATTAAGAGAAGTAAACTCATAGATTATTCAGATATTGGATTAGCAAAAATTTTTTTTTAAAGAACTATGGTTCTGTTTTAAAGAAAATGGTGAAAAATACTTACAAAAGAAAGAAAGAATGCAGAATTTCTCCAGATTATTAAAATCCATTTAAAGAAAACAAAGTAACATTATAAATATAAAATTAAAATATTTGAACTCAAGAAATAAATGGATGAGTGATCTGTAAAGCAGTTTAATAGAATATAATGAATCTGAAGCACATGAAGACAAAACATGGAAAAGAAGTGGACAATGCATGATTCATGTGGGAACAGCCAAAACATGTAACATATGTATAATTGGAATCATGGGAAAAAAGAATGAGAGAATGGGACACAAGCACATTGAAGGAGATAATGGCTGATGATTTTTAGAAGCTGACAGAAGGTAATGATCCACAGATTTAAGTTCAGCAAACCCCAAACAGGATAATACAAGTACACTAAGCAAATGAAAAGATTGTCAAACTTGAACTTAAAACACAAAAACAAAACAAAACAAAAACAAATAACATTTTCTTGGGACACTTTATCTTTTTTTAATTTTATTTTTTTAGAGAGAGAGAACACCCACATGAGTGGAGAGAGGGGCAGAAGGAGGACAGAATTTCAAGCAGACTGTACACTGAGTGTGAAACCTGACTTGGGACTCGATCCCTGAACCTTGAGATTATGACTTGAGCAGAAATCAAAAGTCAGTTGTTTAACCTACTGAGCCCCTCTGGCACCCCAAGAGACACTAAAATATAAAGACACTTATAATTGAGAGGGTGAGTATGAATGGATGGAA
Organism: Ailuropoda melanoleuca; assembly: GCF_002007445.2. Classification (NCBI taxonomy): domain Eukaryota; kingdom Metazoa; phylum Chordata; class Mammalia; order Carnivora; family Ursidae; genus Ailuropoda; species Ailuropoda melanoleuca. Next base: position 2,389,283 of record NW_023179820.1, read on the forward strand.
AAGGATACTCTGAAAACACTAACAAGATAGCTGATGATAGCATATCAACATAAAAGGGTAATTCAAGTAGAGGTGCTAGAGGTTGAGATAGAATTTCATAATGATCAAAGGATTAATTCACCAGGAATATAATTCTACTTTTATATTCTAGTATTAACATAGCTTTAAAATATATATAATGAAAATTAAACCTGAGGGCTTCAGAGGGGTGGGGGGTGGGGGAATGGGATAGGCTGGTGATGGGTAGTAAGGAGGGCATGTATTGCATGGTGCACTGGATGTTATATACAACTAATGAATCATGGAACTTTACATCAAAAATCAGGGATGTACTGTATGGTGACTAACATAATATAATAAAAAGTATTATTATTAAGAAAAAATAAAAATAATAAATAGGAAATATAAAATTTACAGATCAACTGTCATTAACACAGATGCAAAATTCCTAAATTGAACGTTAACAGAATGAACCACAAAATATAAAAATCGTATATTGTCAAAAAGAACGAAACATTAATTTGACATATTGTGTCAATCATTGTAATAGATCTTAAGAAAATAAAGTAGAGCCATTGATCATTTTGATAGATATAAAAAAGAATCATTTAATAAAATTCAATAACCACTCATGATAAAAAATGTTTAGCAAACTAGGAATAAAAGTGAAATTCTTTAACCCAATAGAGTATATGTTATGTATTATGAAGGTTCTAGTCTATACAATAAGGCATGTTAAGGCAACAACAACAAAAAAATAAAGGTATGAGGACTAAAAAAAATAGTACTGTTATGATGTACAGATGATAGATTGTATATTCAGAAAATTCAAAATAATCTATAGACCTGCCAGTTGAATTAATAGCTAAATTCAAAGGAAAAAATCCATTTAATACGGTCAACATAAAAATTTAACAAAAAATCAATTTAATTTATATATACCAGTAACAATTATGAAATTATGCTTACAATACCATAGCTAGAAAATATAGTTACCGTGATTGCTATTTTTTGCTAGGCATATTGTTACTAGAACAAAATTAACTTATATTACTAAATAGGAAGAAACTATATTAGTTTCTTATTGTTGCTATAACAAATTACCACAAACAGGGCCTTAAAACACACAAATTTATCTTAGAGCTCTCGTGGTTAAAAGCCCAAAATGGGTCTTAATAGCCTAAAATCAAGGTCTTGAATTCTTTCATCAAAGAATTCCTTCTAAATGAGCAATTCTTTTTTTCGCCTTTTCCATCTTCCAGAGGCTCTTTATATTTGTTGTCTCCTAGACTCACATCAGTCTGACTTCTGCTATGTTGTCACATCTCTTTCTTGACCCTAACTCTCCTGTCTCCCTCTGTCACTTATAAGGGTCTTTATAATGACATTGGCCCTGCCCTATAATGCAAGACAATGGCCCCATTTCAAAAGGGTTAACATTACTATTGCTAGTCCTTTTCGACATATAAATTAACAGGTTCGAGATATTAGGACATGGATATATTTGGAAGGAACATTATTCTACCATATGTACTGTTATATAAAAAGCTAGTGGTTACTTGTACAAAACTTTTAATCTAATTCCCAAAAGACAATGAATTGAGAAGGCTACTCTGTTCAAAATAGGCTTACTTCTTAGATTAGCTTTCCATTCATTTATTTTATCTATGAGCCCTACACCTAGAGGTACAATCCTGCTACCAACTATGTCATTACCAAAATATTTTTTCAAGTTTCTATTTAAATTCCAGTTGGTTTATAGTGCAATATTAGTTTCAGATGTAGAGTTTAGTGATTCATCACTTACATACAGCATCCAGTACTCATCAAAAGTGCTCTCCTTAATACCTATCACCCATTTAACTCATTACCCCACCCACCTCCCCCCTGGTAACCATCAGTTTATTTTCTGTAGTAAAGAGTCTGTTTTATGGTTTCCCTCTCTCTGTTTTTTCTTGCCGTATGTTCATCTCTTTTGTTTCTTAAATTCCACATATGAAATCATATGGTATTTGTCTTTGACATATATTGGTTAGCATAATACCCTTTAGTTCCATCCGTGTTATTGTAAATGCAAGATTTCATTCTTTTTTATGGCTGAGTAATATTCCATTATATGCCATGTCTTCTTTATCCATTCATCAGTCAATGGACTTTTAGGCTCTTTCCGTAATTTGGCTATTGTAGATAACGGTGCTATGAACATCAGAGTGCATGTATCCCTTTGAATCTGTATTTTTGTATCCTTTGGATAAATACCTAGAAGTGCAATTGCTGGATCATAGGGTACTTCAATTTTTCACTTTTTGAGGAACCTCCGTGCTGTTTTCCAGAGTGGCTGCACCAGCTTGTATTCCCACAAACAATGTAAGAGGGTTCCCCTTTCTCCGCATCCTCACCAACATCTGTTGTTTCCTGTCTTGTTAATTTCAGCCGTTCTGACTGGTGTGAGGTTATGATTTGTATTTTATTGACGGTGAGTAATGTTGAGAATCTTTTCATGCATTGGTTAGCCATCTGTATGTCTTTGGAAAAATGTCCATTCACGTCTTCTGCCCATTTCTTAACTGGGTTATTTGGTTTTGGGGTATCGAGTTTGATAAGTCCTTTATAGATTTTGGATACTAATGCTTTATGAGATATATCATTTTCAAATATCTTCTCCCATTCTGAAGGTAAGTTACCTTTTAGTTTTGCTGTTTCCTTTGCCATGCAGAAGTTTTTGTCTTGATGAAGTCCCAGTAGTTTATTTTTTCTTTTGTTTCCCTTGCCTCAGGAGACATATCTAGTAAGAAGTTGCTGTGAGTCATGTCAAAGAGGTTGCTGCCTGTGTTCTTCTCTAGGATTTTTAGGGTTTCCTGTTTCACATTTAGGTCATTCACCCATTTTGAGTCTATTTTTGTGTATGGTGTATGGATGTGGCCTAGTTTTGTTCTTTTGCACGTTGCTGTCCAGTTTTCTCAATACCATTTGTTGAAGAGACTGTCTTTTTTTCCATTGGATATTCTTTCCTGTTTTGTCAAATATTAGTTGACCATATGGTTGTGGGTCCATTTCTGGGTTTTCTATTTTGTTCCATTGATCTCTGTGTCTGTTTTTGTGCCAGTACCATACTGTCTTGATCACTACAGCTTTGTAATATAACTTGAAGCCTGGAATTGTGATACCTTCAGATTTGCTTTTCTTTTTCAAGATTATGTTGGCCATTTGGGGTCTTTTGTCACTCCATGCAAATTTTAGGATTGTTTGTTCTAGCTCTGTAAAAAATGCTGGTGGTATTTTAATAATGATTGAATTAAATGTGTAGATTTCTTCAAATAGTAGAGACAATTTAACAATATTTGTTCTTCCAATTCATGAGCATGGAATATTTTCCATTTATTTGTGTTATCTTCAATTTCTTTCATAGGTGTTTTTATAGTTTTCAGAGTATAGGTTTTTTACCTATACTCTGGTTAGGTTTATTACTAGGAACCTTACGGTTTTTGGTGCAATTGTAAATGGGATTGATTCCTTGATTTGTCTTTCTGCTGCTTTGTTATTGGTGTATAGAACTGAAACAGATTTCTGTACGTTGATTTTGTATCTTGCAACTTTTCTGAATGCGTGTATCAATTTTTGCAATATTTTGGTGGAGTCTTTTGGGTTTTCTATATAGAGTATCATATCATCTGCAAATAGTGAAAGTTTGACTTCTTCCTTTCTGATTTCAATGTTAAATAACAATGGCGAGAGTGGACATCCTTGTCTGGCTCCTGACCATAGAGGAAAAGTTTCTCATTTGAGGATGATATTAGCTCTGGGTTTTTCATAGGTGGCTTTTATTATGTTGAGGTATGTTCCCTCTATCCCTACTTTATTGAGGGTTTTTATCGAGGGTTTTTATCAAGAATGGATGTTGTACTTTATCAAATGCTTTTCTGAATCTATTCAGTGGAACATATAGCTGTTATCCTTTTGTAAATGTGGTGTATCATGTTGATGGATTTGAAAATATTGAACTACCCTTGCAACCCAGGAATAAATCCCATTTGATTGTGGTGAATGATTCTTTTTAATATACTGTTGGATTCATTTTGCTAGCAACTTGTTGAGAATTTTTGCATCTATGCTCATCAGGGATATTGACCTATCATTCTCTTCTTTAGTGGAGTCTTTGATTTTGATTTCAGGGTAATGCTAGCCTCCTAGAATTAGTTTGGAAGTTTTCCTTCCACTTCTATTTTTTGGAACAGTGTGAGAATAGGTGTTAACTATTCTTTAGCTGTTGGGTGGAATTTCCCTGGGAAGCCATTTGGCCCTGGGCTTTTGGTTTTTGGGAGGTTTTTGATTACTGATTCAATTTCTTTGCTGAATATTGATCTGTTCAAGTTTTCTATTTCTTTCTGTTTCCGTTTGGGTAGTTTATACATTTTTAGGAATTTATCCATTTCTTCAAAATTGTCCAATTTGTTGGCATATATTTTTTCATAATATTCTGTTATAATTACTTAGATTTCAGTGATATTCATTTTTATTTCTCCTCTTCCATTTGTGATTTTATTTATTTGAGTCCTTTCTTTTTTCTTTTTGATAAGTCTGGCTAGGGGTTTATCAATTTTACTAATTTTTTCAAAGAACCAACTTCCGGTTTATTGATCTGTTTTTCCTTAATTTTTTATTTCTATATTATTTATTTATACTCTAATCTTTATTATTTCCTTCCTGCTAGCTTTTTGTTGGTCTTTTGCTAGATCACATTGGTGTAAGTTTAGGTTGCTTATTTGAGACTTCTCTTGCTTCTTGAGGTAGGCCTGTATTGCTATATACTTCCCTCTTAGGAGTGCTTTTGTTGCATACTAAAGGTTTTGGACCATTGTGGTTTCATTTTTATTTGTTTCCATGTACTTTTTACTTTCTTCTTTTATTTCCTGGTTGACCCATTCATTCTTTAGTAAGATGTTCTTTAGCCTCCATGTATTTGTGGTTTTTCCAATTTTTTTCTTGTGGTTAACTTCAATTTTTGTAGCATTGTGGTTGGAAAACATGCTGATATGATTTCAGTCTTTTTGTACTTGTTTAGCCCTGATTTGTGACCCAGTATGTGATCTATAGCGGAGAATGTTTCATGTGCACTTGAAAAGAATGTGCATTCTGTTGCTTTAGGATGAATGTTCTGAATTTGTCTGTGAAGTCCATCTGGTGCAGTGTGTCATTCAAAGCCATGGTTTCCTTGTTCATTTTCTGCATAGATGATCTGTTTGTTTAATGAAAGTGGGGTGTTAAAGTCCCCTACTATTATATATTACTATCAATGAGTCCTTTATGTTTCTTATTAATTGTTTTATATACATGGATGCTCCCATGATGGGGGCATAAATATTTGCAATTTTTAGATTTGTTGGATAGACTACTTTATTATGATATAGTGACCGTCTTCATTTCTTATTACAGTTTTTGGTTTAAAATCTAGGTTTTCAATTATAAGTATTGTTACCCTGGCTTTCTTTTGATGTCCACTTGTATTGTAAATATTTCTCCATCCCCTCACTTTCAATCTGCAGATGTCTTTATATCTAAAATGAGTCTCTTGTAGGCAGTATATATATACATGGGTCTTGTTTCATTAACCATTCTGACACTTTATGTCTTTTGATTAGAATATTTAGTCCATTTGCATTCAGCAGAATTGTTGATAGATATGAATTTAATGCCATTTATTACTTGTTTTGTGGTCTTTTCTAGAGATTTTCTCTGATCCTTTCTAGTCTGTCAGTTTTGGTCTTTCTTTCCCACTCAAAGAGTCCCCTTTGATATTTCTTGCAGGGCTGGTTTAATGATCATGAACTCCTTTAGATTTTTTTTGTCTGGGAAACTATCTCTCCTTCTTTTTTGAATGTAACATTGTTGGATAGAATATTCTGGGCTGCAGATTTTTGCCATTCAGCACACTGAATGTATCATTCCACTCTCTTCTGACCTGCCAAGTTTCTGTGGAGAGATCTGATGTGGAGAGATCAATAAACTTGTTGATCCTCCCTTTTAAGTTAGGGATTTTTGTCCTGCTGCTTTTAGGATTATTTTCTTCATCTCTATATTTTGCAAATTCAACTACAATATGTCTTGGTGTTGGCCTGCTTTTGTTGATTTTGATGGGAGTTCTCTGTACCTCCTGGATTTGGATGTATCTTTTCTTCCCCAGATTAGGCAAATTTTCAGCTATTATTTCCACAAGTAAACCTTCTGCTTCTGTCCTCTCTCTCCATCTTCTTATGATATGAATGTTATTATGCTTGATGGAGTCACTGAATTCCCTAAGTCTATTTCATTTTTCAAGATTTTTCTTTCCCTCTTTTGTTCAGCTTCATTGTTTTCCATAATTCTGTCTTTTATACCATTTATTTGTTCTTCTACTTCTTACATCCTTGTGGTATCATCCAATCAGTCTCACATCTCAGTTATAGCATTTTTTTTTATTTTGGCCTGATTAGTTTGTAGGTCTTTAATCTCTGTGGTAAGAGTCCCTGGTGTTTTCTGTGCTTTTCTTAAGCCCATCTAGTACTTTATGATTGCTGTTCTAAATTCTAGATCAGGGATATTACTTATATTTCTTTTGATTAGATCCATGGATATGACATTATCTTCTTTCTTTTGGGATGAATTCCTCCATCTTGGCATTTCATCTAGGTATCTGTCTTCTTCTGTGTGTTAGGAAAGCCTATTATGTTTCTTCCTGAAAATAATGGCTTTATGAAGAATAGGTCATATAATGTCCAGGGCCTGGTGCTTCAGAAAGTGCCTCTGTTGTATGCTGCATGCATTCTACTGCTGTGTTATGGCTGCTCTATTGCTCAGGTCAGTCCTCTGCAGAGTTTCTCCTTCCTTGCAGTGGGGAGTGTTTGGACCTTGGCCAGAGTGTGGTGAGTTTTAACTAGATATGCTCTGGTCCGCTTGTTAAAAGTGACCTAATGTTATTTCCACTAGAACTGAGGCTTTGTAGAACTCTATGGTCAGTAGAAATTGTGCGTGCCAGGAATTGTGCTGGTCTTCTGGGAAAGGGCCTGCTGCACTGATCTTTAGGCACACTTGCTCAAGAAAAGGAGTACCAGAGGAGTGCTGTTGGGTGGGACTTGGTTTAAGCAGATCATGTAACCAGTATTGATGATGTTCTGCTTATTGAAATTAGTTTATGCTGAGGGGCAGGGGAAGAAAATGGCCCCAGCCAGCTCCTCTGTCCATGGAGATGGGAGTTCATACTTGGTGCTGTCTGGAAAGCCCTCCCAGAGGAGCAAATAATTTCCCCTGTGTCCTAGGCATTTTTTCAGATTACTATTTTCATACACTCTGTGTCCAAGTTGCTTGTCTGTTTGGAGCAATGCAGTGCACTTTGAGCTCTATTCCAGCTAGGCTGGCTGAGTTTTAAAACTCCAAACTTTAGGGACTTGGTGTGACAGGGACCAGCACTGTGCTTCTGGGGTAGGTCTTGCCATGCTGGGGTTGATGCAGGTTTGACCCAGAAGGGCAGTCACATGAGACTATAGAAGTGTGGGATTTGGAGAAGAGCAAACTAAAGAGCCAGTGTCTGGATTAGCTGTCCTCAGCAGGTGTCTCTGCACCTATGCTGAGGGGCAGGGAGGGAAATGACACCCTCTGACTCTTTTGTCCCTGGAGAGACAATGCCACCTTTCTCAGATGCACTCCAAGAAGAGAGAACAGTCCCTCCCAGGTGTCTTAGGTGATCCTCAGATCATGTCATCTGTCCCTGGGTTACCTGTCTGCCTCCTCTGCAGGAGCACTGCAATGCCCTCAGGGTTCTATAGTATGCCATGCCATGACCTCTAAAAGTCCAGTCTTTGAGCCCTGCTGGTTCCAAAAACAGAAAATCAGCGCCTTTCATTTTCACAGTCAGTGGCTTTGGGGAAGTGTTCTACTTGTGTGATTCCCTGTGCACTCCTCTCTTGCCTTTCCCCATAACCAGGGCCCCCTTCCATCTGTAGCACCCCTGATCCATTTCTCCCTCAAAGCATGTTTCCATACTTCCTGCCTTCCATGACATGACCTCTTCTCTCCCTCTAGTTGTGCAGTTTGTTCTGTCAGTCCTGAGACTGTTGCCTTATGTATTTGGAATCAATTGATATTTATGTAGCTGTGTTCAAGGATCGAGGCAAAGCTGGGTTCTTTTACTACACCACTGTCTTAGCTCCTCCTATACTACCAAAATGCTTTTATACAAGAAAATAATTTTCAAATCCTTGACTGCTGATCCACTATTTCAAATACTAGTTTATATGGAATAATACTAACATATAGAATAATACTTGGGTGTTTTTGTTTACACTTACCTTAAATATTTTCTCTGATTATACATTTTTATACGCACTCCAATATAAAATGGAAATTTTATATTATCCAGGTAGCAGTTTGGGAGACTATATAAAATAATCCAAGTTCAAAAATTCAAGAAATTTTGAAGGTAGATTAGGAGATTTGAATCAATTTACATCAAGTCATTAACTGAATAGTTAATGATTAATTATTTTATTTGCACTTTAATTACCTTCAATCAACCCTTATTGGTATTCAATCACTGAAACAAAGTAAAATATGCAGTTGCTTAATTTATGATTAAGTTACACGGCATTTCATTTTAGCAAAATATTTTTCCTCATAACATTCCATTTTCATCATGTTGAAAAAGATTTTCTTTTTAGTCGAGAGATTAAAGATGCTAACACAGCAAAAAAATAAAAAAGGAAATACAAAACTTTTTTTTTCTTACTGTGGAAGTTAAGCCTTTTATCCTGCTGAATTGATAGTTGTACCAGGGACAGTTGTTCAATATCAGTTTGCTCTGGGCTACAAAATCAAATGCAGATCTAATTATTTCAGCAAGTGAAATGGGATATTTTTATCCCAAGGTCTTTATCTTTGAGTGTTTTTCTCTCTCTGCTCCCAACTATTAGAGGCCACTTTGACAGAACGTTGATAAGCATTTAGCTTAAATCATACCAATACAGAGTACAGTTACAATCTTATGCTATAATAGTTTTTCCAAAATTTTTGTTCTGCAATTGACAAAAATACATTACTTCTCAATGCATAATTATATAAATTAAGACATGGTTTCATAAAATTCTGAATATTACTAACCTATGTGATGTGATTCACCCTGATACTTTTTTCTTTTTTTTTTTTTAAGATTTTATTTATTCAACAGAGATAGAGACAGCCAGCGAGAGAGGGAACACAAGCAGGGGGAGTGGAAAAGGAAGAAGCAGGCTCATAGCGGAGGAGCCTGATGTGGGGCTCGATCCCATAACGCTAGGATCACGCCTTGAGCCGAAGGCAGACACTGCCACCCAGGTGCCCCTGATACTTTTTTTCTTATCTATTTTGTTTTCTTTCTTTTTAAGATTTTATTTATTTATTTGTCAGAGAGAGAGGGAGAGTGCACAAGCAGGGGATGTGGCAGGCAGAGTCAGAAGCAGGATCCCCGCTGAACAAGGAGCCAGATGTGGGACTCAATCCCAGGACCCTGGAATCATGACCTGAGCCTAAGGCACATACTTAACCAACTAAGCCCTCTATTTTGTTTTCTAAAAGAATTCTGGCCACAGTCATTTTAATGAAAAAAAAATTTAAGTCTCAATCTGTAATCTGAAAGAGGATTCCCTAAAGTAAAGTGCTAAACTACATGGGTCCAGGTATAAAACAGCTTCCACAGCATTATGGGCACCGCTTCTTTGAAAACTTCACAATGATAGCAATTTTGCATTATTTTTGTGAGTATTCAGTTAACATTTAGGATACTGTAGTTCTATGATGGTAAGGTCTATGTCTGATTTTATTAGGAGAATATATTGTCAGTCTCAGGATTTTATAAACACACAATTAATATCTATTGAAATAATCCTTGATTCTGTTTTCTCCCTCACTAACTACATATCATCATTCATTAAGTCCTATTTCCATTGTACCACTCTAATCAACAGTATTGTTACTTGTACACTATAATTTGCTAAATGACTTCACTGCCTCCATTCTTGGCCTTTCTCAACTCAGAATCCTCTTATTAAAACCTAATTCTGATCTCATGCATCCTAATCCCTTTGCATTGCAAGTACACAGATATCTAAATTATCTAAAGTGACCTACAGTGTTCAAAACACTGTCATTCTTATCTGCATCAGCTAGCTTTTAATTTATAACAAATCAGCCCAGAGCTTCATGGCTGAGAATTACATGAGTTCACAATTTTGTTGTCTGGCAAGTTGGGCTAGGCTCAATGGGAAGGTCTACTGATCTTGGCTAGGCTTATCCCTGTAACTGTGGGTAGCAGCCAAGTTAACTGGGGATGAGCTGACTCCTGGCTGGAGCTCCTCAGTTTTTCCCCACACATTCCTCATCCTCTAATATGACAGCCAGTTTGTTCACATGGAGGCAGTGCTTGATGAAGAGAGCATAATTGTGCAAAGCTTTTTGAGGCTTAGGCTTGAAAATGATATAACAGTACTTCCTCTGTATTCTTTTTCCCAAAGAAAATCACAAAGACAGACCAGATTCAAGAAATGAAAAAGAGATGCTGGAAAATTGCGATGCAAAGCTGCCTGGTAGAGAGAAGGAAATGATCTCATCCATTTTTGCAAACAATTTACTACACTATCCATATCTTTTTCCTGCAGAGTATGTCAGCTTGACTCCTACCAGACACACTGCTCACTCTTCTCCAACCACCTTATTTCTTCCAAAAGGCCAACCTATTTCTAGCTAATGATCTAGCTAAGTAATCATACTGCTCCCTATGGCTAGAATACCCTTCTTCAATATTGTCACATAACTGGCTCATCTCATCCAGGTCCCAGACAATATGTCACTTTAAATCACCACATGATGAAAAAGTTTTCCTGGTGGCTAAAACCTGTGGTCAAAAATCCTCTAGGCTGAAAGGTAGAAAGAGTTACCTAAAATTAAGTAAGCACTATAAATAGCATACTGGCTCCCAGGATAATTGTATTGCAATAGACTGTGAACTACTTGAGGACAGGAACTTTGTGATATTAATTTCAAAACTTGAAACACACCTATACCTGGTAGTTATTTAATAAATATTTGTTGCTCTAATTTTTAAAATGAGCCTACACAATTATTTTAGACCTGAAGCAATTATTTCACAAAACATTGACTACATTAGGGAAAAAAATAATTTCCTGATACTGTCAAGAACAAATTACTCTAGGACTCTCCTCTACAACCAGAAGGCCTTGGTGAGCATCTGCTTGGACTTAGCTGTTTAATTACTCTTTTCCCCTTACAATAGAAGAAGGTAATTAACAACTCCTGTTCTTAATTACCAGCTTCTTGCCCAGTGCATCTGGTCCTGCTTCTGTCTCTACTGCAGTGAATTACAGCTCTTGCTGAGAGAATTTTACTAGGAACCAGAGCCTTTGTTTCATCTTCCTAAGTTACCTAAAAAAAACAAATCACTGTACCATGCAGCCTTTTAAGTATGGCTGTCCCCCACCTACCCTTTGTCATTATCTTGTGTTTCTGCATCACTCTTCTTTAGAGTATGATTAAAATGAAGAGTTATAACAAAGCTACCCTAATTTTAATTTTCCATTCTCTATTTTTGTTTTTAGTGTTTGATGGATGAAAATTTGGGCTTCATTCACAAACATGGCACACACATGTGTCCAATTAATGACTTTTTTTTTTCCTTTGGGGTAACTGATAGTCACCTCTTAACATGTCCAATTCCAAATTTAGTACCTTCCTCCCAAAATCTACCTCTTCATCTTCTGTAATCTCCACCTCAGTAAATACTAATCCCTCCTCACAATATGGCTGCTACAAAATTTTGCAGTCTCAAATGTTGCTGATGTTTACTTCCCTCCCACACTCTGATTCCTTTCCCAAAGTGGTCTGCTCAATATTTTTGAAAAGCATGCTCTTTTGGACAGAGATAGATATATTGTAGGCAAAACAAATTTTTGTTAGTGCATGAGCAAATTAAAACATGCCTTTTTAAAAAGAATTTGAGAGTTGTCTTTTAAAAAGAAAATCATCCCAAGATTCACCATGGAAAATCTATTTTAAAAAAAATCAGTTGAGCTTATTTACATGTAGTTAAGCAGATTCATATTATTGCCTTATCAAATGTGAGTTGGAGAGACTGACACAAAATACTTCATTATTGAGGACTGCTGACATCATTAACCTGATTCTGCTACTGGAAATCCTCCTTCCTCCTTTCTGGATCTGGTGATGTCTTTTTCTTTATTATCCATAACTAATGGTGCCTCGCTATTAAAACTTCCCTGACTCCTGAGGTAACCCCTCTGTCCTCTGTCCTCTCTGACCCAACATATTTTGTTTATATTTTCTGGGAGCAGTTACCTTGCTACTATGGCAGGACCCCATGATATCCATCACTGTCCCTCTTGCGTAGGCTGGACACAAGCTAGCACATAATTAGAAAGTTATCAATACTAATAAATAAATGCTATGGAATTGGAAAGTCACATATTTCTTTTTCTTTTATAAGGAGAAATGAATATCTACCCTATAACTCTTCAAGCAGTAAGGCAAGCTTGCAGTTAACAAAACCAACTTTCTGCCAGTTGAGTGACTGCATCTGCTTTGTTTAACCAGAATGTCTTAAATGAATAAAATATAGTCTGAAACATTGCTACAAATGTTTTGTTAACTCAGATATTCATTGACTGGATAATGCAAGATGAAAATGTAGAATCTAAACTTAGTAAGTTTCCTAGGAGCAAATCAATAACATTTTATTTACCTATTGCCTTTTTGTTTATAATTCTATCCCAAAATAATTGTTAAGCCTTATTCCTTAGTATCCACTTAACAAACATTTTATTACGTACTTATCTGTTCCTTCATAACAAAATCATTCACCATGGTCCAGATATTATTGTATATACTGAGGGTAATGTCATTAAAGTAATTAAATATTGCCTAGCTCTTCTTTCAAGAGATCTTTGAACTTGAATTACGAAGTTGAAACTAATAGATTTTGACAATACAGTTTTATAAGTGCTGGGATGAAACAAGACAGAACAAAGGTAGAAAGGGAGAGAAGTGATGAGAATGGATTTCTTAAATGATACAAATGATGTCTGAACTATAATTGAAGAGTAAATTGGTGAGTTGAAGAGTTGGAGGAAATAGACATTTCAGGCAGATACAGCAGTGTGAATAAATTATATACATAAAGGAGAAAAGGGAATATTTAAGCAACTGAAAGTACTGAAGTGGCTGCATCAATGTGAGCAAAAGAGACATGCCAGTAGAAATGATGGGAGACGATTGATGAGGTTCCATCACTGAATACCCATATGCTTGTGGAGTTTCTTCTTCAAGTTTTGTATTGTTTCCCTATTGCTTCTGTAACAAATTACCGCAAATTTTATGGCTTAAAGCAACACAAAATTATTGTTTTTATAGTTCTGGAGGATAGATTTCCAAAATGGGTCTTATAGGACTATTAGAATTCCATTCCTCCTGTTAGCTTTAGATGAGAAACTGGCACTTACCATTTACAGCTTTTAAAGACATTAATAGTCATATCTCCTTGGACTCTTCTTCCCCCTTCTTCCTGTTATAAGGTTAATTATGATTTCACTGGGCCTATACAATAATGAGGAATAATCTCCCTATGTAAATATGCTTAGTTTAATCACATTTATAAAGCTCCTTTTGATATACAAGATACTAACAATTAACAGCTTTCAGGAATTAGTAGGTGGCTATCTTTGGGGCCATTATTATGCTTACCACAAGCTATCAGATATCAAAGTGGTGAGGTAGGGATAATGCATCAATGAAATTACAATCTTTAGAAAGAGACATCATGTGAGGGTTTACACTATTGATTTTAGGCAGATAATTCAGAAGTTTCAGTGGTCTGAGGTTTTTGAGTCCTCTGAATTCCTTTGGGGTTCCACATGTGTTTTTCACTATAGGTCTAAAAATTGTGCGTTTTTCTGGAAAAATAAAATACAGACTTTTTTAAAAAAATATTTTATTTATTTATTTGACAGAGAGAGAGACAGCCAGCTAGAGAGGGACCACAAGCAGGGGGAGTGGGACAGGAAGAAGCAGGCTCATAGCAGAGGAGCCTGATGTGGGCTTGATCCCAGGACCTTGGGATCACGCCCTGAGCTGAAGGCAGACGCTTAATGACTGAGCCACCCAGGCACCCCAAAAATACAGAAACTTTATGATAGTCCCAATGATGAGGGTGGGGAGTTAAGTGTCACTGAACCACAGGAGTCAATAATCTAAGCCAAAGGAAAGGACTTGGAGCAAGGTTCACAAACATGAAGCTAATGCAACAAGTGCAATAAACTTATTTGCTTTATTTAACACATACGATGCTCGTAACACATCAGAATTCCATTTTTTTATATTTACACTTTGCATTATATATGAAAATCACTACTATCAGTTTTTTGATCTAGTCATTGTTTTTGACAGCTGTGATACTGCTCTGTGTCAAGTGCTACTAGTTTTCCTTCATATGAGAATGTTTTGATTTCCCCTTTATTCCTGAAGAATATTTTTGTTGGGTATATGATGTGGAGCTGTAATTTCTTTTCTTTCATCCTTTGAAAAATATTTTATCTTTTGTGTCTTTCCTGTGTGTTTTCTCATATGCTGTCCTTAGAATTCATTTCACCTGTAGGAAAGGTGTTGTTTCTCTCACTGATTTAAAGATTTCCCTTTGTTTTCTGTTTCCAGTTTGACTTGATGCATCTTGATCTGGATTTTTTGGATTTACACTCCTTGGGTTTCACTCAGCTTCTTGAATCTGTAGTTTTATAATTTTTTTTGACCAAATTTGAGAAGGTTCAGCCATTAATTTTTTTAAATAATTTTTCAGCCCGTTTTTCTTCTGTCCTCTTGGAAATTTAATGACAGAAATGTTAGAACTTTAATTAAATCTCACATATCCATGGAATTTTATTTTTTTAATCTACTTACTTTTGTTGTTCAGATTGAGTAGTTTATATTGTTCTGTCTCCACCCTCACTTATTTTTTCCTCTTTCCTTTCCATTATTTTGAGCCCATCCATTGAATTTCTATTTATTTCCCAGTTTCAGATTTTATTGTTCAGTTCTAAAATTTCCACTTGGTTTTTTATCACTTCTGTCTCTTCACTAAGTCTATTCAGTGCAACAGCATTTTTTTCCATTTGTTTCAAACATAGTCTTAATTTTTTAAAGAAGCATTTCTATGATGGCATTAAAATTCTTGTTAGATAATTTCAACATCTCTGTCATCTCAATGTTGATGCCTATTAACTGTCCTTCCTCATTCAAGTTGAGGTTTTTGTGGTGTGTATGATACATTTTGATAACTGATTTTCTATTGCTCAGAATATTTTGGATATTATGTTATGAGGATTTGGATGTTATTTAAATATTCTGCTGTATCTGGATTCTACTGACACCATTCTGGTAGAGAAAATGGAGGGCAACCCCTTGCTATTGCTACATGGGGATAGAAAGCAAGATTCCCTACTCATCCCCTGATGGCACTCAGGTAGTAGAGAGGTTGTGGTAGGGAGTCCTGTGACACCATCCTACTGAGAGGAAAAAGAGTGTCTCATTACAACTCCATACATGGCATCCACAGACATCAAGTTGGGGATGCAACAGTGTTCATTGTTACCCAGTAGGGATTAAAACACTGCATTCTATTCAGCTTTCTGTGATACCACCTTGTCAGGAAGGTTGGAGTGCCTTGGTAAAAATCTAGACGTTTATTTATGCTCTAAAAGTTTTCTGATGCTAGGCAACTCCTTTTCTAGTCCTTTGGTTAGGGAGAATAATGGTTTTAGGATCCGTGTGTGTGTATGTATGTGTGTGTGTGTGTGTGTGTCTTTTCTTTATGTTTGTGTCCAGGTTGTCAAATTCCTCCCAAACCCATTCTGGAATATAGGAGAAAAAAAAGAAAAACCAGAGAATCCACTTTCACTTCACCTCATTCAGCTAGGTGATGGAAAAAAAGATAGAATATGATGTATGGGTGAAACTGTTCTGGAATGTCATGGAAGAATTGTACATCCTTAACTTACAATTATTGTCTAGGTTTCAGTCATCTGGGCACACCTATCTGAAAGGGAGGCTGGGGATTGTAATCCAGCTGTGTGACCAGGAAGAAAAAATTATTTTGGTGAATATCCTGGCAGTCTCTATCACACTGTGGTGTGGTAATTTTACCAAGACTCTTATATCCTACGCTTCTTTCTTTTTTTCAATACCCAAATTGAAAGTCTTTAGTCTTGGATCTGCAAAGCCATTCATTTTATTTTCTTCTATGACTGGGTTTCTGATGTTATTAGAAAGATCATGCTTGAGTAAACTGGTCTTCTAAACCTGTTGGTCTCAATTTCAGCCATCCAATGTAGATTCGCTTCACTCATGTGAAGTTCAAAATTGGTCTTTTGATTAAAGCGCATCCAGGGGGAGAAAAGAACATCCAGGGAGTAGTGGTGTTAATGAAGTAGATGAGCAGCTTTATTGAGAGAATGAATGTAATAAAGCCTGGAGATATTGTTTTTTTTTAATCTGAATGGGATCTACATGTCTTTATAATACTTTGTACAAGCATACAGATCAAGCCATAAAACAGTGAAGTGAATGAAATGAAATGAATTGAATGAAATGAAATGAATGAAAACCAATTCTAATGGCTAAAAGACAAAAGGGTGTATCGCATTTATGCAACTAAGTATACATTGCTAAATATTTCTGAAAGACTCAGGAAAGAAAATATCTCTCAAAATATTTCAAAAAGGGAAGCCATTGACCGAAAAGGAAAGTAATAACCAGGAATGAAAAATGTGAGATATATTTAACATTTCTCCCACAGAGTTGTTCTTTGGACCAATAGTAGGCCAACTTTAATTGGAAATACAACTGCAATTTGCTTTCCATGTTTTGTTATCCACAGTCAACCTCAGTTTGGAAGCAGTCTGACATATCCTCAGAAGGTGAGTTGTAGCCTAATGTTATGTCCCATGCTTACATCATTTACCTCACTTCGTCTTATTATGTAGGCATGTTATCGTCTCATGTCATCAAAAGAAAAAGAAGGGTAAGTACAGCACAAGATATTTGGAGAGAGAGAAACCACATTCATGTAACTTTGATTACAATATATTGTTATAATAGTTCTACTTTTTCACTAGTTACTGTTGTTAATCTCTTACTGTACTTAATTAATAAATTAAACTTTTTTGTAGAAAAAAAATGGTATGTATAGGGTTTGGTACCATCTGTGGTTTTAGGCATCCACTGAGAGTCTTAGAACATATTCCCCAAAGAATAAAGAAGGGACTACTTCAATCATTTATATAAAAATTATATAAAAATGCATTACTTATATAAAAAAGATAAGGTTAGTGAGGCCATCTTGGCTTTAAACATTTGTTATTGAGTCTCCTCAGAAGTCAATTCTGAAAAGTAAGGGCTTAAAATAAATGTGAATCCAGTTACATGAAATTGAAAACACCATAGTTCTAAACTCTATGAATAAGTGCATTTCTTTTTTTCAAAGATTTTAGTTAAATAACTATATTGGTTATTTAATTTTTTATTTCCCTATCCCGATATTTGAAAGTTTTGAGGTTTTGATTTATAATTCATATTTTATCCTAAAGATAAGACATGTGTTTCCTTTTTCCCAAGTAAGCATTTTTATATGTTATGCTTACAGAGGCAGAAATAATAGTAAAGTGACTTTAGGCATGAGAAATGGGTATCATACCTGCTTCTATCTTTGACAATAGAATACCAAAAATGTAATTCAGTATCAAGAACCCACACAATAGGGGTGCCTGGGTGGCTCAGTCATTAAGCATCTGCCTTCAGCTCGGGTGTGATCCCAGAGTCCTGGGATTGAGCACCATATCAGGCTCCTCTGCTGGGAGCCTGCTTCTTCCTCTCCCACTTCCCCTGCTTGTGTTCCCTCTCTCTCTGGCTGTCTCTCTCTCTGTCAAATAAATAAATAAAATTAAAAAAAAAAGAACCCACACAATAAAAAATGCTTACAAATAAGCTTATTCTTACCATTATAGGCACATGGCTGAAAGTATGTATGCAAGAAAGGCAGTTTTTATTTAATAAATTTATGTAAGTAAGTAATAATAGGAGTAACTCATATTTCAAAAATAAAATATTCAGAAAAAAAATGTTAAAATATATATATTTAATATATTTTATTTTAATATATAAATATAAATATAAGGTATATGTATCTCATTATTTTTATTTGGAAGTTCTGTTATTTCTCATTTAATCAGGTTGATCCTTTCATTACAATAAGAAATTGCTTTTAAAGCAATGCTAAGATCATTCAAACCAGAATTAGTGAATGTAATACAAGTCTATGTAACAAATTTCTAAGAAAAAGAAATTTTAAAATGTTGCAACTCTAAGGTTGATAAGTCAGATCTGCCATGCACTGATAGTGTGCATTTTGCATTGTAAGCATGAAAGTAAAACTTTTTAATTCCTTCTAGATCCTATTTTTGACCTGGTTTAAGCATAAGAAGGGAGTGATTTTTAGTTGAAGTTTATGTCCTCAGCAACCTTATTTTCTGATTAAAAAACAAAAACATGGGGACACCTGGGTGGCTCAGTAGGTTGAGCATCCAACTTTTGATTTCAGCTCAGGTTATTCTCTCAGGGTCATGAGATCGAGCCTTACACTGGGCTCCACACTCAGTGTGGAGTCTGCTTGTCCCTCTCCCTCTGTTCTCTCCCCCCAACTCACTCATTCTCTCAAATAAATAAGTAAAATCTTTTAAAAACATGATTAAGAAAATATTCATGAGCTCATGTCAGCCTCCCAAAAGCTCTATGAAATGTGACAACTATATTTGGTTGTCAAAACTGATTAGCTTTAATTATTTAAAATGCCTCACAATTTCTTATGGCTCAAGTTTCATTATCACCTCTAAATTATTTAAAATGTCTGGTAACTGATTACTTTCCAAATACCACCTTTGAAAAATAGCCTACAAACAAATACAAAATGGAAAAATTATTTATTTTACATAAAGAAATATAATATGCTTTATTAATAGAATAAAGATAAAGAAACATATAATCACATAGACACAGAAAATTCATTTGACAACATTCAACACCCTTTAATGTTAAAAAATCAACACATTGGTAATTAAGGCTATATCCAATAAAAGTCATATATGATAAACACACAGCTAACATCACAATTAATAATGAAAGAATTAATGCTTCCTCCCTAAGATCAAGAACAAGATAAGGATGACTACTCTCATCACTTCTATTCAGCAATGTAATAGAGGTTTTAGCCACAGCAATTGGCAAGAATGGAATAAAAACTCTCCAGATTTGAAAGAAGGAAGTACAAGTATCTCTATTTGCAGATAACATCATCTGGGACACTAAGAATTCTAAAAAATACACATACACTCATACACACACATTATTAGAACTAATAAATGAGTTTGGTAAGGCAGCAAAATAAAAGTTCAATATACAAAAATCAGTTGTATTTCTATAGGCTAGCAATGGATTACCTAAAAATGAAATTAAGGAAACACTTCCATTTACAATAACATCAAACTGAATAAAATGCTTAAGAAAAATGTAACAAGAGGAGAATAAGAGTTTTATTCTGAAAACTACAATAGGTTACTTAAATACATTAAAGAAGATTTAAACAAGTGAAAAGATATTTCATGTTTATAAATTGGAAAAGTTAGTATTATTAAGATACCCTTTTCAAACTGCTCTACAGTTTTAATACAATTACTACTAAAATCCCAGCTGGGTTTTTTGTTTGTTTCTTTGTTTCTTTGTTTTATTTGTTTAGAAACTGATAAGCTAATCCGTTTGGATCCATCCATTTGGAAATGCAAAGGACCCAGAACACAAAAATCAATCTTGCAAAATAAGAACAAATTTTGAGAACCCTTGTTTCCCAATTTCAAAAGTTAATAAACATCTGCAATAATCAAAACCTGTGTGGTTCTGACACACAGGTAGATATATTGATTAGTGGAAGTAGGAGAGGATACTGAGACACTCTTAAATTTGTTCTCAACTGATTTTCAACAAGAATGCTAAGACAATTCAATAGGGAAAGAAAAATAATTTCAGTTAAATAGTGCTGAGATAACTGGATATCCACATGTAAAAGAATGTAGTTGGACCTCTACTTCACATTGTATACAAAAATAACTTCATAATAAGATCATAAACCTAAATGTAAGAGGTACAAAATCTGTGAAGTAAACATAGGGATAAATCATCAAGACCTTTGATTAATTAATACATTTTTTTAGATTTGACACCCAAAACAGTAGCAAATTAAGAAAAGCCACATGAATTGTATTACATCAAAATTTAATGTCATACTAAACATGACACCATCAAGAAAGTCAAAGCACACCCCACAGAATGGGAGAAATGTTTGCAAGTTATATACTGGATAAAGAAGAGAAATACAGAATATACAAAGAACCCTTACAACTTAAAAAATTTAAAAAGCTAAGAATCCAATTTAAAAATGGATAGTGGATTTGAATAATATTTAATTATATAACATAAACAAATATACAATTAGCAATTAGAAGATGGTCAACATGAATAACCATTGGAGAAATATAAATCAAAACCACAGAAAACCCAGAAAAGCCAACACAATATTGAAGGGGAAGAACAAAGTTGGAGGACTGACACTACTCAAGCTCAAGACTTACTATGAAGCTGCAGTAAGTAAGACAGTGTGACATTAGTAAAGAATAGACAAATAGACCAATGGAATAGAGTAGAGATCCCAAAAACAGACCCACATAAATATAGTCAACTGGACTGCAACAAAGAAGCAATAGAGCAAAAATAGTCTCGTTCACAAATGGCATTGCAACAACTGAACATCCACCAGCGGAAAAAAAAAAAATCTCGACACAGAGCTCATACCTTTACAAAATGTGATTCAAAATGGGTCACAATCTAAATGTAAAATGCAAAACTACAAAATTTCTAGAGGACAACATAGCAGAAAATCTAGATTGCCACAGGTATACTGACTTTTCAGATACAACACTGAAGCAAGATGAACTTAATTAAAATTAAAAGTTTCTGTCCTGTAAAAGACAGAGAATGAAAGAGAGAGAATGAAAATGCAAGCCACAGACAGGTATAAAATATTTGCAAAGACGTAGCTGATAAATTGTTATTAAATTATGCAAAGAACTCTTAAATCTCAACAGTAAGAAAACAAATAACCCAATTAAAAATTGGCCAAAGATCTTAACAGACATCTCACCAGAGAAGATACACAAATGGCAAATAATCATATGAAAAGATGTTCATCATATGTCATCAGGGAAATGTAATTTAAAACAATGTGATACTAGTTTACCTACTAAAATGACCAAAATCCAAAAATTGACAACATCAAATGCTGGAGAATATGTGGAGCAACAGGAACTCTCATTCTTACTGAGGAGAATGCAAAATGGTACAGCTACTTTGGAAAACAGTTTAGTAGTTTTTTACAAAACTAAAAATTTATTAACAAATGATCCAGCAATCACATTCTGTGGTATTTGCCTAAAGGAACTGAAAACTTATGTCTACACAAAAACCTGCACATGAATGTTATAACAGCTTTATTCATAACTGCCAAAACTTGGAAGCAAGTAAGATGCCCTTCAGTAGGTGAATGAATAATAACAGTGGTACACCCAGACAATGGGATCTTGTTCAGTGCTAAAAATAAATGAACTATCAAGCCATGAAATAGATGGAGGAAACTTAAAAGTATATTACTAAGTGAAAGAAGCCAATCTGAGAAGGCTGCATACAGTGTGAGTCAACAATATGATGTTTGAAACAGGAAAATCATGGAAGTAGTGGTTGCCAGGGGTTAATGTGGAGGGAAAATGAATTTTGTTTTTATTAAAATACACTAAACTTAGTTTGAGGTGATGGTTGCACAACTCTGGATATACAAAACCATTCAATGATATATTTAACATGAACAAATTTTATGACATATTATTTCTTAATAAAGATTATAAACGTATTCCTTACATTTATAAATATAAGTGTATATATATATGTATATATGTGCAAGTAAATATATAAAAGTAGATATATACATACATATATATAAGTAAATATATATCCCCATGTTTTTATATATATAATCTATCTTTATATAGATATATATTTATATATCTATATCTTTAAATGAGGACTATTTATTTTAAGTGAAGACTGGGAAATAGCATCTGAAAGTGCTGAAGAACTTAAAAATAATTTTTAAACAAATTGGTGGTTTTTGAAGGGTTGTAGGAAATAGAAAATCTAACAAATGTTAGAGACTAAGAGAATATCATTCTGACTTTAAAAGAGAAAAAGGATTAATAAAAATTTATTCATGTATTTTTAATCAAGACTCCAGATAAATTTTGAAAATGATACCAAGGAGAAAATAATAAACTCAGGTAAAAAATGCTGAACAATGTGGTTAAGAAGCATGTAGGTACAGATGTGTTGCTGAATATGTGATTCTGCGGCTCAGGGAAAGGATCAGATTGGAATCATCCTCATGAGGATGATATTTGTTGTTGTAGCAGTACCAGAGTTCACCCAGAGAAATGAATAGGAAACAGAAGAGGGCTGCAGAGAGATGTTGAAAAACATTTACTTTTAAGGTTACACACACACAGAAAAGGAACACGCAGTTTGGAACGAATAAGTCACAACAAAATCTACAGCATAGGGAATATAGTCAAAGGTATCGTAATAGTGTTACATGGTAACAGATGGCAGCTACACATGTGATGAGCAGAGCATAACACATAGAGTTGTCGAATCTCATGTTGTACACCTGAAATAATGCAACATTGTGTGTGACCTATAACGCTAAATAAGTAGATAAATTGTTTTCCAAAAAGAGGAAGGAAAGAAGGAAGGAAGGGAGGGAGGGAGGGAGGGAGGAAAGAAGGAAGGAAGGAAGGAAGAAGGAATGATGGAAGGAAGGGAGGGAGGATGGAAAGAAGGGAGGGAGGATGGAAAGAAGGGAGGGAGGAAGAAGGAAGAAAAGGAAGCCACAAAGGCATCTGCGTGTGTTAGTTAGAGAAGTAAGGAGAAATGGATAACTTCACAAAGTTTCACAGATAGCCAAGAGGAAAGGGTATTCCAGCAAGGTCAACAAAGTGGAACATGTGATGGAGACTGAATTATGTAAGAATTAAATATTGTTCTGAAGACAATTTTTTTTGACCTGGGTAACAATTAAATGCGACTGTAAGGAAAGAAGTTTGTCCTGAGAAATCGAAGGCACCAGGTGTGTCTACCAGTGTGTTTTACATGTAGTCTGCAGTAGCCCTGGAACCCTGTCCATGGATTCAAAACAGATTTCACAGTAATGAAAAGTTGTGATTTGAGTTTTTCACACTTATTCTCCCACAAGTACACAGCAGTTTTCCAAAGCTACATGGAGCATGTTGATGTCATTGTTTTAATGGCTAGTAGAATATATGCTTGAGTATTCTTGTGGTTTCTAGAATTTTCTGTGGTAGTTTAATAAAATACATGAATATTTTGAAGATACGCATAACTCAGGGGAACAATATTTTACCAATGACCTGCATATATTTCAAAATCACGCATTAATAAAAGACCCACTTATAATCTGAGATATACCAAAATATTGAAATGAAATGGTATAAATTATTCTTTGATATGAATTGAGTCTGCATCATAATTCAACTTTAAGGAAACACTACTTGTCCAGTTTTGATTTAGTGTCAAGAAAATCCACAGTTATCTAATTGGTTATTAAAATACCCCTCCCTTCTTCAAGTGCATATTAGTATAAGGACATATTTTCATCAAATACTTCAACCTGAACAGCATACTGCAAAAGATTGAATGCAGAAGATATCAGAATCTAATTCTTTATCATTAAGCCTGACATTAAAGAGATTTGCAAAAATGAAAAATAGTGCCTCTTACCACTGATCTTTTGGAGAATTAGCTATTATTTTATTTTAAAATGTATTTTATTCATGTTAACATGAAAGTGATTTATTATTCTCCTTAAAGGATTATTTTAATTAAAAAATCTGTTTTTATTTCTAATGCAGTAAAAATAAATATCTTTTTCTTTTTTATTAACAAAAAATTTCAGGGGGATTACTAATAACTTTAATGTGTGTAAAGGAGTTCTGAGACCAAAGCGTTTAAGGATCATTTGTTTCAACCATGCTTTCTAAGAGTTTGGCAGTGAAAATAGAAGAGAAAAATCATAGCAATAGCTAGTATGTATTATAGGCTTAAAGGAAGACTTGTTTTTGTTGTTAAAAGTTGCGACAGATTTAATTATGCTTAAATGTTGATGGGAAGGGGCAGACAGAGAAGGAGGAGTTGAAACTATAATAAAAAGATGGAGGAAAAAGAGATGACAGTTAAATTTTCTCTAAAATTTTATTTCTTATATATCTTGGAAATAGTGCAGGTTCAGTTCCAGACCACTAGAATAAAGTGAATATTGCAGTAAAGTGAGTCAAATGAATTTTTTAGTTTCCACAGTGCATAGAAAATTATGTTTACACAACACTGTAGTCTGTTAAATGTGCAATAGCATATAGATAATAGATCTATTACTATGTTGATAATAAGATCT
The DNA here is from genome assembly GCF_002007445.2 of Ailuropoda melanoleuca. Classification (NCBI taxonomy): domain Eukaryota; kingdom Metazoa; phylum Chordata; class Mammalia; order Carnivora; family Ursidae; genus Ailuropoda; species Ailuropoda melanoleuca. The sequence goes on from NW_023179820.1 coordinate 2,413,983, forward strand.
ATGTGGGTATTATCGTTATGGCAAACTAAAGAAAACATTAGGCAATTTTAAATAGTTAAGATTGTGATCTTTTATTTGCAAGGCTTTTAATATCAAATACTTTTTTATTATAGATTTCCTAAGATTTATTTAATCAGTTAATATTTATTCAATATTTAAAATTTATTTAATTTATTCAGTGCCTAATATTTACCTCAAATTCCAAAAAGAATCAATTTAGAGGGTGCTACAGTACAAATTAACTGATTATTTAGGATGAGGTTTCAATAAACAAGTAAAACGTTCATGTTATACAGTATTTTTTTTGTAGTTTTGATGGTTTTTCTGCCCATACTGCCAGTTGTAATTCAAATGTTTACCTACATCATGTAAGAAGTTATACCCTGCATATCCTTGCAAGCCCCAAGGCTGAGATCACATGACAATGCAGAGACTGAGACTTAACTAGGGGACCTGAAGGTTTAGGGCACAGAAGCAACATTACATCCAGGTATATTCTTCCCAGCAGCACAGAATTGTAGAGATCAAGGATCCAAATTTAATAAGAATATGGCCCCTTCTTTTAAATGTTTTGCAGCCCTGTGAGGAGACATACAAGTTGACATTACAAAGTGGTAAGTATCATGATAATGATCAATTAAGATAAACTATTGGGACTACATCAAAAATAAAAAGCTTCTGCACAGTAAAGGAAGCAATCAACATAACTAAAAGGCAACCTACTAAATAAGAGAAGATATTTGCAAATGATGTATCTGATAAAGGCTTAGTATTCAAGTTACATAAAGAACTGGTACACTCAACACCTAATCCAATTTAAAAAATCCAATTAAAAGTTTCTCCAAAGAAGACATCCAGATAACCAACAGACACATGAAAAGGTGCTCAACACCACTTATCATCAGATTAAATTAAAATACAGTGAGATATCACCTCATATGTGTCAGAATGGCTAAAATCAAAAATAAGAAAAAACAAACATTGGTGAGAATGTGGAAAAAAAGAACCCTTGTGCATTGCTGCTGGGAATGAAAACTGATGCAACCACTGTAGAAAACAGTATGGAGTTTCCTCAGAAAGCTAAAAACAGAATTATCCTATGATCCAGCAATTGTACTACTGGGTATTTATAAAAAAAAATACAAAAATGCTATTTCAAAGGGATACATGCACCCCTATGTTTACAGGAACATTATTAAAAATAGCAAAATTATGGAAGTAAGCCAAATGTCCATTGATATCTGAATGGATAAAATGGTAGATAATATTCCATTGAGGTATATACATACAGTGTAATATTATTTAGCCATAAAAAAGAAGAAATCTTGACATTTGCAATGGCATGGATGGAGCTAGAGAGTCTAATGCTAAGCGAAATTAATTCAGAGAAAGGCAAATACCATACGATTTCACTCATATGTGGAATTTAAGAAGCAAAACAAATGAGCAAAGTAATAGAGAGAGAGAGAGACAAGTCAAGGGATAGCTCATAACTATAGAGAACAAACTAATGGTTACTAGAGGGGAGGTGGGTAGGGGATGGGTGAGATAGGTGATGGGAATTAAGGAATGCACTTGTGCTGATAAGCAGTAAGTGATGAATGGAATTGTTGAATTACTGTATTTTACACCTGAAACTAATAGAACACTGTATGTTAACTATACTGGAATTAAAGTAAAATTTTTTAAAAATTAAAAAAGATAAATGGCAGCACAGAAGAGAAAGGGAGGAATGCAGAAAGTAGCAGAAATCTGATTGTCTTAAAGGATAAATGTCGATAATTACATGGAAAAGGAAAGTATGCATATCCTAAGCATTCCTGAATAGGTAATATGTGGAGCTGAACAACAACCCCCACGTGCTTCCCAACAATTTTTTACGTGCAAAGGCAATGGTCCATTCCCATGCTTAGAACAGAAAGTATGGGAACAGTCTCACCTGTGGCCAGGTGTATCACTGAACTCACCAGGACCCAGACGTCCTGGGGGTTGAGATTGTCTACAATTATGCTTGCATAGACTTAAATAATAAAATTATATAAAAGACAATGGAGATAATGAGGAAATATCAAAATGAGAAAGACTATTTCACAGTGAAGATCCAGGGAAAGATGAACAGATTCATATATTGTGGAACTAGTCCTATACCTTTATCCTAAACATCCTGGGAAGAAAGAGAGCCTGCGAAATTTGCAAGCCAATAAGCTGTGCCCCAAAAAGTGAAAGCAGATATCTATTATAATTGTATTTGTCATGTTGGTTGCTATTTCTCTCTTATTTGTGATTTTGTTTGAGTCTTTTTTTTTTTCCTTGTTAAGTCTGGCTAGTAGTTTATTTATTTATTTATTTTTCCCCACTCAGCTCCTGGGTTCATAGATTTGTTCTATTGCTTTTTTGTATTTGTTTGAACTTTTTTGTTTGTTTGTTTTAGTTTCTATACTATTTATTTCTTCTCTAATCCCTTATTATTTCCTTCTTTCTGCTGGTTTTAAATTCTGTTTGTTGTTATTTTGTAGCTCCTATAGGTGTTAGGTTAGGTTGTTTATCTTGCTTCTTAAGATAGGCCTTGATTGCTATAAACTTCCTTCTTAGAACAACTTTGGGGACATCTTAAAAGTTTTGGGCCACTGTTTTTTCATTTTCATTTGTTACCATGTACTTTTTTATTTCTCCTTTTATTTCTGGATTGACCTATTCATTGTTTAGTAGCATGTTATTTGACATCCATGTGTTTGTGGTCCTTCCAGATTTTTTTCTTGTGGTTGACTTCTAGTTTCAATAGTATTGCTGTCAGAAATGATGTATGATATAACTTTGATCTTGAATTTGTTGAGGCTTGTTTTGTGAACTAATATGTGATCTATTCTTGAGAATATTCTGTGAGCACTTGACAAAAAATGTGTATTCTGCTGTCTTAGGATGGAATGTTCTAAACATACCTGTTAAATCCATCTGTTCCACTGTGTCATTGAAAGTCAGTTTTTTCTTGTTGATTTCCTATTTAGATGATCTGTACATTGGGGTAAGTACAGTGTTAAACTCCCCTATTATTTTTGTATTATTATCAATTGATTCCTTTATGTTTGTTATTATTTGTTTTATGCTTTTGTGTGTTCCTATGTTGGGTGCATAAATATTTACAATTGTTACATCTCATTGGATTTTACCCTTTGTTATTATATAGTGTCTTTCTTAGCCTTTTGTTACAGTCTTTGCTTTAAAGTCTATTTTGTCTAATATAAGTATTGCTACTCCAGCTTCCTTCTGACATCCATTTGCATGATAGATGTTTCTCCATCCCCTAATTTTCAATCTGCAGGTATCTTTAGGTCTAAAATGAGTCACTTGTAGGCAACATATAGATGGGTCTTTTTTTTTTTAATCTATTCTGTCACCCTGTATCTTTTTATTGGAGTATTTAGTCCATTTACATTCAAAGTAATTATTGATAGATACATACTTACTGCCATTTTATTACTTGTTTTGTGGTTATTTCTGAAGGTTTTCTTTGATCCTTCCTTGTCTTTCTTTCATTATTTGCTTATTTTCTTTAATAATATATTTGGATTCCTTTCTCTTTATTTTTTGCATATTTATTACTGATTTTTAATAAATAGTTACAATTATGTTTGTATGTAAGCTCTTCTGAATTTGGCAGTCTATATTAAATTGATGGTCATTTATGTTTGAACCCATTCTTCTCTCATCCCCACATTTTAGGCAAATGTTATTATATTTTATATCCTTTATTTTATGGGTTCCTTGACTGATTTGTTACAAAAATATTTATTTTTATTGCTTTTCTTTTTCGTACCTTTATATTGTCACTTTCATTCTCTCCTTTCCACTCAAACAGTCCCCTTTAATATTTATTGCAGGGCTGAGTTAGTAGTCATTAACTCCTGTAGTTCTTGTTTGTCTGGGAAACTCTTTATGCTTCTTTCTATTCTGTATGATGGTCTTGCTGGATAGAATATTCTTGGCTGTAGATTTTTCCTATTTAGCACTTTGAATATATCATGCCACTTGCAAAGTTTCTGTTGAAAAATCTCCTGCTAGCCTCATGGGTTTTCCCTTGTAAATTACTGACTTCTTTTGTCTTGCTGGTTTGAAATTTTTTCATCACTCTATGTTGCCAATTTAATTACAATATGTCCTGGTATATGTCTGCTTTTGTTGATATGAGTTCTCTGTGCCTCCTGAATCTGGATATCTGTTTCATTCCTCAGATCAGGATAATTTTCAGCTATTATTTCTTCAAATAAATTTTTTGCCCCTGTTTTTCCTCTTCTTCTGGGATTATATAGCACAAATGTTATTACATTTGATGGAGTCCCTGAGTTCCCTAAGTCTGTTCTTGTTTTGCGTAATTCTTTTTTCTGTCTTTTGTTCAGCTTGCTTACTTTCCATTACTCTATCTTCCAGGTCACTAATTCATTCCTCTGCTTCTTCCCTTCTGCTGTTCGTTCCATCAAGTGTGCTTCTTATTTCATTTATTGAGAGGTTTATCTCTGCTATGTTATTCTTTATCTCTGTGTTAAGAGTCTCACTCTTTTTTTTTAATATCCAGTGAGTATCTTTATGATCATTGCTTTAAATTCTCTATCAGGCATATTACTTATATCTGTTTCACTTAGATCTCTGGCCATAGTTTTATCCTGTTCTTTCATTTGGGAAAAATTTCTCCATCTTCTCATTTTGTCTGCCTATCTGTGTCTGTTTATGTGTGTTAAGAAAGTCACCTGTGTCTTCTACTCTTGATAGTAGTGACTTTATGAAGAAGAGGTCCTGGAGTGCCCTGGAGTGCAGTGTTCCCTGTTCACCAGAACCTGGCACTTCAGGAGAGTATCCTATGTGTGTTGCTTATGCCCTGCTCTTGTGTCTGAGTCACTTTTCCTCTCAGTGAGTTGTCTGCACTGACTCTGCCTGTTGTGAGCTGTGCTTGCTCTCTTTGGTGTTAGTGGAACTCAGGCAGGCCAGCTCTGAGGGGGCATGTCTTCCAGGGAATTTGGGGGCAGAGTATCAGTGTGAGTAAAATTTTTGTTGGGCCACTAGTCTTATGCCAGATCCCCTCATGTGCTGCCATAGATGGTAGGTATACACTGTGTTTGATGGGAGTGCAAGGCTGGGCATGGTGCATGTCTTGAAGGGGGTAGATGGTGGGCATGGAGCACCAGGGCACCTGAGGGCATAGCTTGCAACAGAGCCTAGGGGTGCATAGCTAGTCATGACATGCAATGGTGGCTGGGGGTGCACATGTTGCTTTAACAAAATTTGCCCCAAACCCAAGTCCAAAGCTAGTAGGCTTGGAGTTGGCAAGTCCTCAGGAGAACTCAAGGGCCAACATGTTACATAGCAAGTGTCTGTGCAGCACTACCTCCCACAGGTGGCTCTCTGTTTGTTCTGGCAGTTGGGGAAAGAAAATGGCATCTGTCAGCTCCCTCGTTTTTGGAGAAATCCCCCACATGCTCCAAAATCAGTATAAATATATCTTTCTCCTGTTTGTGTTGACTGCATTTTTATGTTGCTTGTCAGCACAGGCTTCTGTCTCTTTAAGGACAGTAACCCAACTATGACTCACCCTCCAGGCTCACCCAGTGCTGAGTCAGCTGACTTTTAGAGCTCCAAGTCCCACTGGTTTCATAAACTCACAGAATTCAGCCACTCTGGTTTTTAAAAGCAAATATTAGGAGGATTAGTCTTCCCCATGTGAGCCCCATGGTATGAGGGCTCATTTCTCTGCCCTTTGCACATGTACAGCTCCCTCCTTCCTGCAGGCAGTTTTTCTCCCCTTTCTGACCTTCTTATCCTTTAAGATGCAGCTTCTTCTCTATATTTAGTTGTGGAGTTTGTTCTGCCAGTCTTCAGATCACTTTCTGGTTTCTTGACTTTGATGTGGATGATATCTAGCTGTAAACATTGGATGGAGACAGCAAGGTCCTCCTACTGTGCCATCTTCCCCTGAAGAAAAAAACAGCCACATTTTAAAAGAAGAGATATCAGAAAATGGAAAAAAACCTTACGCTGGAAAGAATAAATTAAAATAGAAACAGGATGTGAGCAGCAAAGTTTTGTTTTGTTTAATGTGTCCATCCCATTAATTTAATCCAGCAACTAACTGTTAAGACAAATGGGAAGACAGGACACTTTGGAAAAATATTAAAACTGGATTTTATAGCTGGACAAGGATAAACTAAGAGTAAACCAATAGGAAATTACATGCTGGAAGGCCTAAAGTGTGTATTTTCATCTCATGTCTATTTACCCTGATTTACATTAAATTAAATTAAATTAAATTAAATAAATAATCTCATTCAAGCCTCATAATTTACTCATTTATTTCTTCAGTATGTCTTCTACTCATCTTCTAGGATGTCTAAATCCTGCATATTAATGCTGTCCTACATGTGGCAGGCCTCTCTACTACTCCTGTTTCCTTTAGGTGACTGCCCTGCTCCAGTCTACATGGTAAGTGATCTGTCACATTCAATGCAACCTATGCTTCATGTCCTCTTGCCCTTCTACCACAGGGCTGGACACATGGCCCATCCTGATCAATCATCATACCCAAATTCCTCCTGCCCCACTAAAGTGACAAGTATTCCAGTAGCATAGATTGATTGGAGTCTTTTCCTGAATTGTTTTAAAAACATCCAAAGAAAAAAGTATCTTTTTTCCAATAAAGTTATCTTTTTGTTTGAATGCAGATCTTTAATATTCATTTTCTCTACCAAATAGGAATATTAAGTTGCTGACAGAATAGACCCAAAAGGATATCGGCATATTTCTCTTTCAACACATATGCAGACTCACATACATGTGTGTACACACGCACACACCCCTTAAATATTTTTGAGACATTTAAATATGTTTGACTGAATTCAGGGCCACCACTGAAATGTTCCAGTCATATGAAGATTAATAATACAGACCCTTTTTGATAGTTATTTTAGGTTTAGGTATTTTCAAGCACTTTGGTATTTTCAAGCATCCAAAAGAGTTCTAAGTTACATAATGAAGAATCTTTTCATTTCATATTTGTTACCAATCACTTGAAAATGTTAATTATTATCTGTACTGTGAAACAGAAGTAATTTTGCTTTGTTTTGCTTTTATTTGCTATTGTTTCTGCTTATTTGTCTTTATAAATGAATGATGATATCTAAATAAGCTTCTTTACTAAAGGGATTTAATTTACCATTAAGAAATGATAATAAGACATGGGGCGCCTGGGTAGCGCAGTCGTTAAGCCTCTGCCTTCGGCTCAGGGCGTGATCCCGGCGTTATGGGATCGAGCCCCACATCAGGCTCCTCTGCTATGAGCCTGCTTCTTCCTCTCCCATTCCCCCTGCTTGTGTTCCCTCTCTCGCTGGCTGTATCTCTCTCTGTCAAATAAATAAAATAAAATAAATCTTTTAAAAAAAAAGAAATGATAATAAGACATAAGAAAAATAAAAAGACACAAGTAAATCACAATGGAAAAAAATAGATGTTGAGAACTGAGATGAGGTTGGGGTGGAGTTAGTATAGAGAAATGCATATACAAAAAAGCTGCATCACTGGAGGCTGAAAACTCAGCTCCAAGCTTGTGAAACTCTGAAACACAGAGGTAAGCAAAATAGTGTGATATAATAATTCTTAACTTTACACATGACTTATTGTCAATAATATTAATTTGTGAACTAAGTCACTGTGAAGTTACATAAGCATAGATTTATTTGACCTATTTTATTTATTACTATTATTGCTATTATTTAGAATGAAATGAAAGTGTCTACCTTGAATTTGACAATTGATTTCAACCAATGGAATCAGTCATATAAATCATTAAGGCAGAAAATGTTTCTTGTTTTGGAAAGAGAATTATATCAAGAGATATAACAGAAAACTAAAGTATTGTGATTTAAACTTGTCAAAGCAAGAAAAGTTTTATTTAAAAATATCAAATACAACTGCTTTACCCTTGAAATAACTGACCAAAGCAGCAAATGCTAAGTTTTTTGTTTGTGTGTCATTTGTTGGCTTTTAAGTATAATTAGCACTCTTCCTGACAAGCAGAAACAGATTAAGATAAAAGGTAAAGGTCAGGCAGAAAGATAGAAGTAATCAGATCAGGTAAAATAATATATAATGAAAAAGGGCAAAAGTTTTTTAATCAAAACAGGATTATAAGTCATTTATTAACAATATCTCAAACATACTTTAAAACATGTTTTTCTTTCTAATGATAGTGATAGCAGGAGTGATAGTTGGCATTTAGTGGGTGTTTGTCATGTTTTATAAACTTTATCTGAATAACAAGGCCATGAGGTGAATCTTTTAAGATTCATGATGAGGAATTCTCAAAAGTACTACTCATAAAAGGTTCCTCTTTAATACAATCATCCTTGCATTCAACTAATATCTAGTTAATACCCACTTTATTCCATGCACTCTTTTAGGTTTGGTATGTATTAAACATCACTAGTGAATGCAAATTATGTTCCAAGGCCACAAGACTTTTTGTTTTTCTCTATCTCACACATTTGTATTCTTGTTGTTCAAAAGCTTATTATGGTTTTAGTTATAATTTTTAATAATGAGCTAATATTATTTTCATTTAGGGTTTTGATCTTCTCAGATATATCATTCATAATTCATCTTCTCTTATTTAAATGTCATTATTTTTAAAAAGTGAGCTTCCAGCAAAATAGATACAGAATGAGCTTTTGTGATAACCAATAATATGTTTATTTCAATATTTAATTTATAAGGTCTTCTTAGTTTGAAATTACAAGAGAAAATACCTAGATGCCAATATCCTTGTCATCATTATCTACTATATACAGATTCTTCCAGTGTTTTCTAGGGTGAGGTTCTCTTTTGTCCTGAGTGAATGTGTTGCTAACAAAATCACATCTAGCATCTCTCATTTTTATGTACATTCTTGAAAATCCTTTAAGCCAGAGACAAGTACAATAGAGGCAATGGTGATCATATATAATGAGTTAATTCAAAAGTGTGTTTTTATTAAATTTATATTAATCAATGATATATACCCAATAAGCATCATAAAATCATGTATAAGATCTCTGTTCTTTCTATCTCAAAGACTATTTTATGACTAGGTATACTACTTGTTAATTAATTTATTTAAAAATCAGGGAAAGATTAAACACCTGACTCTTCACCTGGGAAGACCACTTAACATTTAATGTTCACATAGCATTACACAAATATCTTTATTTGTGTAATATCTACAATAAAATCTTCTGACATCTGGATGCCTTTAATATTTACTTCACCAAGACATATTGTTTTGAAAAAAAAAAAGCAAAACCAAATACGTTTGAGTACTTATCATGTCCCAGCCCCAGGTATGTACTGTCACATATGAAATCAATCTAAGTTAACTTAGCACTTACAATAGGATTATAAGTTGAGAATTTTTATCAGCATAATTTTAAATTTTGTTGCCAGACTGAGCAATTGCTCATTTTCTGTGCCTTGTACACAGAAATTCTAGGATTTGATTAATTGGTGGGTGATAGATATGTAAAGGTTTATTTTTTCCCTCTTTATTTAAGAGGTTAATAAAAATGTGAGTCATTTGCATGTTTTGTGTGAAGTTGAGATGTCTTGACATGGGGATAAAGAAGTTGTAGACATCACCATTCTTGATGGTTAACTTGAATATCTGTCTTGAATTCAGCATTTTCACTACATTATTGCTACCTTAGGAGAGAGAAATTACTAAGTCTAGATTTACAGATGTCAGACTTGGACACATGGTGGTTTGCTGGAAATGCTACAGTTAATGTATTTTTTATTATATATATATATATATATTTCAAAGATTTTATTTATTTGTTTGAGAAAGAGACAAAGCATGAGCAGTGGTAGGGGCAGAGAGAGAGGGACAAGCGTACTCCCCACTGAGCTCAGAGCCTGATGCAGGGCTCAATCCCAGGACCCTGAGATCATGACCTGAGCCAGTCAGATGCTTAACCACCTGAGCCACCCAAGCACCCCTGTAACATATTTTTAAGTCATCCTTCTGCTAGGTATGAAGATTGTATAGCTGCTATACTCATCAAAATTCAAATCTCTCCAAAAATTTACAGTATACTGAGAAACTGGTGACATGTTCATACTCACCCTAATGAAAAATTGATGATGGTAAATTGATGGATACACATCATTCAGAGGGTGAGTTCTATTTGTTTTATATTTCTCCTTATCACTATCAGTCTTAATTAACTTCTTAAATTCATATATTAATAGCTTTTCACAAAAATAAATAAATAAATAAATAATAAATAAATAAATAAAATTTCATCTTTGTTTTCTACATTTAGGTCCTGGAGATTTCATTCTAGGTCATGGCACTAAGTATCATTTACATGCTAATTCTCTGTTTTTTATCTTCAGGCAAGAGCCCCTCCTGAATTCTTTATAAAAGAGTCACATGTCAGTTAATTGACCTTAGATTGGGTGAATTCAGGTCAGAAAATGAACAATTGCCTAGCCTGGCAGCAACATATAAATCATTCTTTACAGTTAGTACCTGGTCAGCTTTTGAGAGTGACTATCTTTGTGGTCATTACAAATAATCAGACTAATATATTATGACTGGGTCATAGAAGCTACTAACAAAGTAAAAACTAATATTTTTCTTTATGTTCTCTCAGTACAAATATTATTATCCTAATTAGACTTTCTAAAGCCTACTTGTTAAACCACTATCATCCCAACTTCAGAAAATTAGTCACACCAAATATGGAGCTTTGCTTATCTTTTTAAGTCTAAAGTTTATAAATGGAGTATGGACAATTGTTCAGAAGCTTGAAGAGAATTTTGTTTGAATCATTGAAGAGATTACTAGCTGAGATTTGGAAGGACACAACTTAAGTTTTATCAGAAAAAACAGCACAAAACAAACAAAAGACCAAAAACCTACTGGTCCTTAGCCCTCATTATTTCATCTGCTCAATTTGACTTAACATACTTCTGCATTGACAAGGTGACAGTAACTTAGTGCTGGATGAAATTCATCATGTTTAATATCAAGTATAAGGATGAGAGAAGCACCACATTTAAAACCATACACAAGTAGCGTGAAGAACCAGCTACTTGAGCACATTCACAAGTCAAGAGGCTCAAATACTATTTTCTTCATTTTGCTGAAAAACTAGAAGTTTAAAAGACAAGGCTTTAAAACATTGGTGAAAGAGCTAAATAATTAGGCAACTGACTAGGAAATGGAATGCTCATATCAATTAGACTTTCATATCTTTAATTGAATGAGGTTCTAATTGCCTTCTCTAGCCTATGGAGTGTTCCCAGCATTCTGCTGCATCCTCAGCTTTGCAGTCACTTCAGTCTTCATAAGCAAGTCTCTGACTCTGGAGCTTTCCTGCAAAATACCTCAGGGACCACAGCCCACACTAGAGTTTCTTATCAAATTATTCTATTTTCACATTCTGGCATGTAGGCCCTTCAAAATGCATGTTCTTCTCATTCCTTCCATTACAGAACATGTACACTAGCCACAGTGGAAACAAGATGCTACAGAAGGAGAGCTTATTTGTTGAGACTTCCTTGATATCATTTGAGATCCATTACCAGAACTGCCTTCTTCCTAATTCATATTTGTCAAGTGGGCACTCTCCTGGTGGCTTGTGCTTCTTTTCACCCTCTACATTAGTAGCCCTGTGGAGCTATATAAAAGGCTTTCTGGGCTGTAGCTGGATGCTGTAGCACTGTGCTTAATTATGCTGGCATGGCAGCTGCAGCATTAGGAATGATGTTCTTCTGATAGCTACTAGTTATATGCAGTGGTGATACTCAGGAAAAATCACTTTGTCCTGTCAGACTATGCTTATTTCTACAAATGAGTAAATAAAGCCCTTAGGAATCCCTATAATCTATTGACACTTCAAAAGTACATAGTATAGGAGAGAGTCCAAGATGGCTGAGGAGTAGGAGACCTTAATTTCATCTGTTCCCAGGAATTCAGCTAGATAGCTATCAAACCATTCTGAACACCTGTGAACTCAACTGAAGATCAAATAAAAGAATAGCTGCACCTCTGTGAATAGAAAAGTGACCACTTTCTGCAAGGTAAGAGGTGTGGAGAAGTGAATCTTAAGTGATATATGGGAAGATAGACAGAGAGGGGAGGGAACCGCCGTCAGCCAGCTACCAGCAAGTGATAGAGCAGTGGAGCACAAAATTGGAACATTTAGAAGTCTGCTCCAGTGAAGGACATTGCTCTGGTGGCTAAGCGGGGGGTGAGGGGATGGGGGGTGGCACGGAGGTTGTGGAACTCTCACTGGGACAGTGTGGTCTCAGGATCTTCAGGATCACAGAAGACTGGGGGTTCCTGAGTACGGCAGAGCTCCCATGTATCAGAGCAGGGAAGCCAGCTGCAAAAAGTGAGCCCAGGAGTGAGCTCTCAGCTTGGGGTTGCCATAAACCATGATTCATGGAACAGGCAATTGCTCTTCAAGTAGGGGCCCAACAAGCAGCAGAACCAGGGAGATTCCTCTTCCTGCCCTGGGAGGAGTGATGTGGGAGCATGCCACAGGAGTCTGCTGAGTTTGGAGACTCAAAACAGAGTCCTGTGCCAGCGATAGAAACCCTCAATCACAGGCTGGGTGAGCACAGAATGTGGCAGAGACTGGGGAGACAAGAGTGATTGACTGCTTTTCTCTGAGACCTCACTGAGGAGTGGGCCCTGAGCTCTCAGTTCTGGGGCCAGAGATAGGGAGGCTGACATTTTCATTCTCATCCTCTAAAATTGCTCAGAAAGCCTTCAGGGAACAAAAGCCACCTAGAGTAAACCAGAGCAGGTTACTCAGCCTGGCCCCTTGGCAAGGGTGGTGCAATTCCACCTCGGGCAATGACATTTGAGAATCAATGTAACAGGCCCCTCCCCCGAAGATCAGCAAGAACATCCAGCCAAGACCAAGTTTACCCATCAATGAGAATTGAAAAACTCCAGTGCTAGGAGAATACAGCACATAGAATTCATGGCTTTTTTCCCCATGAATCTTTAGCCTTAAAACTTGAATTTTTTAAATTTTCTTTTTCTAAAATTGTTCTTCTTTCCTTTTTCAACCAACTTCATATCAATTCATTTTTTAAAATCTTTTAATTTTCATTTTTACAGTCATATTCTATCCCTTCATTATATTTAAACTTATTTTTATATACACACAGGTTTTTCATTCTTTAAAATTTTGGAATGCAGTTTCTTCTAACAGACCAAAATACACCTAAAATCTAGTGTATGGCTTGTTTCTATTCACCTGCCTGATCATATTCTCTCTCCAGCTCTTTTTTTTTCCCCCTGGTTTCGGGTCTCTTCTGGTTTGTTTAGTGTATATTTCTCTGGGGTCATTGTTGCCATTTTAGAATTTTGTTCTCTTGTTCCTCTATTCTTCTCTGGATAGAATGACATGCAGGAAAAACTCAACTGAAAAAAGGGAATAAGAGGCAACAATGACTGCCAAGGACCTAATCAAAAGGACATTAGTAAGATGTAAGAACTACAGTTCAGAATAACAATTACAGAGATACTACCTGGGCTTGAAAAAAGCATAGGAGACTCTAGACAATCCCTTTCTGGAGAAATAAAAGAACTAAAATCTAATCAAATTGAAATAAAAAAGGCTATTAATGAGTTGCAATAAAAAATGGAGGATCTAACTGCTAGGATAAAGGAGGCAAAAGAGAGAAATCATGATATAGAAGACCAAATGGTGGAGAATAAAGAAGCTGAGAAAAAGAGAGATAAACAACTACTTGATTATGAATGGAGAATTCGAGAGATAGATGATACCATAAAGCAAAACAATATTAGAAGAATTGTAATTGCAGAAAAGGAAAGAAAAATGTGGGGGAAGGGCAGAAGGTATATTGGAGCAAATTATAGTGGAGAACTTCCCTAATCCAAGGAAGAAAATGTGTCATAATCCAGGAGGCACAGAGAACCCCCCTCAAAATCGATAAAAACAAGTCAACATCCCAGCATATAATAGTGAAACTTGCAAAACTTGGAGACGCAGAGAAAATCCTGAAAGCAGCTCAGGACAAGAGGTCCTTAAACTACAAGGGTAGAAACATTACACTGGCAACAGACCTATCCACAGTGACCTGGCAGGCCAGAAAGGACTGGCATGATATATTCAGGGTGCTACAGGAGAAAAATATGTAGCCAAGAATACTTTATCCAGCTAGGACGCCATTCACAATAGAAGGGGTGATAAAAAGTTTCCAGGACAAACAGAAACCAGAAGAATTTGTGAACACCAAACCAGCCCTACAAGAAATATTAAAAGGGATCCATTAAGTGAAGAGAGAGTCCAAAAGTAACATAGACCAGAAAGAAGAAACCATATACAGAAACAGAGACTTTACAGGTAATACAATGGCACTAAATTCATATCTTTCAATAGTTACTCTGAATGTAAATGGGCTAAATGCCACAATCAAAAGACACAGGGTATCACATTGGATAAAAAACCAAGACCCATTGATATGATGTCTGCAAGAGATTCATTTTAGACCCAAAGACACCTCCAGATTGAAAGTGAGGGAGTGGAAAACCATTTATCATGTCAATGAACATCCAAAGAAAACTGGGGTGGCAATCCTTGTGTCAGCCAAATTAGATTTTAAACCAAAGACTGTAATAAGAGATGAGGAAGGAAACTATACCATAATTAAAGTTTCAACCCAACAAAATTATGTAATAATTGTAAGTATTTATGCCCCTAACAGGGGAGCAGTCAATTATATAAGCCAATTAATCAAAAAAACACATTTACAATAGTATAGTAATAGTAGGGGACTTTAACACCCCCCCCACTGCAATGGACAGATCTTCTAGCAGAATATCAATAAGGAAATAAGATCTCTCAATGACACACTGGACCAGATGGACTTCACAGATACATTCAAAACATTCCATCCTAAAGCAAGGGAATACACATTCTTTTCTAGTGCATGTGGAACGTTCTCCAGAGATCACATACTGGGTCACAAATCAGGTCTCAACTGGTACCAAAAGACTGGGATCATTCCCTGCATATTTTTGGACCACAACACCTTGAAACTGGAACTCAATCACAAGAGAAAAGTTGGAAAGAACCCAAATACATGCTAAAGAGCAACCTTCTAAAAAATGAATGGGCTAACGAGGAAATTAAAGAAGAATTTTTAAAAATTCATGGAAAGAAATGAAAATTTAAGCATAATTGTTCAGAATCTTTCAGCTGCAGCAAAGCTGGTCCTAAGAGGGAAGTATATAGCAATACAAGATTTCCCCAAGAAACAAGAAAGGCCTCAAATACACAACCTAACCTTACACTAAAAGTGCTGGAGAAAGAACAGCAAATAAATCCTAAACCCAGCAGGAGAAGAGAAATAATAAAGATTAGAGCAGAAACCAATGAAATAGAAACCAAAAGAACAGTTGAACAGATCAATAAAACTAAGAGCTGGCTCCTTGAAAGAATTATTAAGATTGATAAACCACTGGTCAGACTTATTCAAAAGAAAAGAGAAAGGACACAAATAAATAAAATCACAAATGAAGGAGGAGCGATCACAACCACACTGAAGAAATACAATTATAAGAACATATTATGAGCAACCGCATGCCAACAAATTAGACAATTTGGAAGAAATTGGTTCATTCCTAGAGAAGTATAAACTACCAAAACCGAACAAGGAGGAAAAATAGAAAACTTGAGCAGACCCATAAACAGCAAGGAAATTGAAGTAACCAAAAATCTCCCAACAAACAAAAGCCCAGGGCCAGATGGCTTCTCAGGGAAATTATACCAAACATTTAAAGAATAATTAATACCTATTCTTCTGAAGCTGTTTCAAAAAAGAAATGAAAGGAAAACTTGCAAACTCTTTTTATGAAGCTAGCATTACCATGATCCCAAAACCAGACAAAGAACCCACCAAAAAGGAGAATTACAAACCAATAACACTGATAAACATGGATGCAAAAATTCACACCAAAATACTAATCAATAGGAATGAACAGTACATTAAAAGTATTATTCACCACAATCAAGTGGGATTTATTCTTGGGCTGCAAGTTTGGTTCAACATCCACAAATCAATCAATGTGATACACTACATTAATAAAAGAAAGGACGTGAACCACATGATCCTCTGTTATAGATGCAGAAAAAGCATTTGACAAAGTACAGCATCCTTTCTTGATTAAAACTCTTCACAATGTAGGGATATGGGGAACATACCTCAATATCATAAAAGCCATATATGAAAAGCTCACAGGGAATATCATTCTCAATGAGGAAAAACTGAGAGCATTTCCCCTAAGGTCAGGAACTGGACAGGTTTGTCCACAATCACCACTGATGTTCAACAAAGTTCTAGAAGGCCTAACCTCAGGCAATCAGACAACAGAAAGAAATAAAAGGCATCCGGATTGGCAAAGAAGAAGTCAAACTCACACTCTTTGCAGATGACATGATACTCTAGGTGGATAACCCCAAAGACTCTACCCCAAAATTTCTAGAACTCATACAGGAATTTAGCAAAGTGGCAGGATATAAAAGCAATGCATGGAAATCAGTTGCATTTCTATAAACTAACAATGGCACAGAAGAAAGAGAATTTAAGAAGTTGTTCCCATTTACAATTGCACCCAAAACTATAAGATCTCTAGGAATAAACCTAACCAAAGAGGCAAGGGTCTGTTCTCAGAAAAAGATAAAACACTCATGAAAGAAATGAAAGAAGACACAAAGAAATGGAAAAATGTTCCATGCTCATGCATTGGAAGAACAAATATTGTTAAAATGTCTATGCTACCTAGAGCAATCTACAGATTCAATGCAATCCCTATCAAAATACCATCAATTTTTTTCACAGAGCTGGAACAAACAATCCTAATATTTGTAAGGAACCAGAAAAGACCCCAAAAAGCCAGAGGAATGTTGAAAAAGAAAACCAAAGCTGGTGCCATCACAATTCCGGACTTCAAGCTCTATTACAAAGCTGTAATCACCAAGACGGTACGGTACTGGCACAAAAACAGACACATAGATCAATGGAACAGAATAGAGAACCCAGAAATGGACCCTCAATTCTGTGGTCAACTCATCTTCGACAAATCGGGAAAGAATATCCAACGTGAAAAAGACAGTGTCTTCAACAAATGGTTTGAGGATAATTGGACAGCCACATGCAGATGAATGAAACTGGACCATTTCCTTATACCATGTACAAAAATAAACTCAAAATGGATGAAAGACCTCAATGTAAGACAGGAAACCATCAAAATCCTAGAGGGGAATACAGCCAGCAACCTCTTCGACCTTGGATGCAGCAACTTCTTGCTAGTCACGTCTCTAAAGGCAAGGGAAACAAAGGCAAAAATGAATTATTGAGACTTCCTCAAGATAAAAAACTTTTGCACAGTAAAGGGAACAGTCGACAAAATCAAAAGACAACCTACAGAATGGGAGAAGATATTTGCAAATGACATATCAGATGAAGGGCTAGTATCCAAAATCTGTAAAGAACTTATAAAACTCAATACCCAAAGAACAAAGAATCCAATCAAGAAATCGGCAGAAGACATGAACAGACATTTCCGCAAAGAAGACATCCAAATGGCCAACACACACATGAAAAAATGCTCAGCATCACGTGGCATCAGGGAAATACAAATCACAACCACAATTAGATAACACCTCACACCAGGTTAAAATTAACAAGACAGGAAACAACAGATGTTGGCAAGGATGTGGAGAAAGAGGAACCTTCCTATACTCTTGGTGATAATGCAAGCTAGTGCAGTCACTCTGGAAAACAGTATGGTGGTTCCTCAAAAAGTTGAAAAGAGAGCTACCCTATGACCCAGCAATGGCACTACTGTGTATTTACCCCAAAGATACAAAGGTAGTGATCTAAAGGGGCACCTGCACCCCAAATGTTTATAGCAGCAATGCCCACAATAGCCAAATTACGGAATGAGTAGAGTTGTCTATCAACAGATGAATGGGCAAAGAAAAAGTGGTATATATACACAATGGAATCTTACACAGCCATCATAAAAATGAAATCTTCCATTTGCAGCGATGTGGATGGAACTAGAGGGTATTATGCTAAGCAAATAAGTCAATCAGAGAAAGTTAATCATCATATGATCTCACTGAAAGAGGAATTTAAGAAACAAGGCCAAGGATCATGGGGGAAGAGGGGACAAAATGAAACAAGATGAAACCAGAGAGGGAGCAAACCATAAAAGACTCTTAGTCTTGGGAAACAAACTGAGGGTTGCTGGGGGTAGGGGTTGGGGAATGGGGCAGCTGGTGATAGACATTGGGGAGGGTATGTGCTGTGGTGAGCGCTGTGTGTTGTGTAAGAGTGGTGAATCACAGAATTGTACCCCTGAAACAAATAATACATTATATGTTAACAATAAAAAAATACATAGTATACGATTACTTGTAACTTTATAACATTTACCAATTATATTTTATATAACAATTCAAAGCATAGTATAAAAACCTTTTTTATTTTCTATGGAAGTATATATTGCTACATTTACTATAAATATGTTCTAAGTATATAGCAGAGTCCCTTACACCCTCTATTAGTTTAGGAAAAAAGAACAATTATAGTTATATATAAAATTACATGCATTTATGATTTATTAATTATAGAGTGCTACTCAAAAGGCATTTGTTGCCTTGGTGTTATCACTGCATTGCCAAATATATTACATGAACAAAAATAAACTGTGTGTGAATTACCATAAAGTGTCAGTGGCAACGGAAATATTTTACTTCAAAGGCTGACCTGAGTCTTAAAGACACACCTTCCAGGAAGAGGTTTGTGAATCAGATTGGAGAGCCTTCACAGGCCTCAAAATAGGAAAGTCCAAATCATCCTGACCTTCTTTGGATGACAGACTGACAAAATGACGGTAAGAGACACCATTTTTGCCTGATGAGCTATTCTTGCCTTTTATTCTGTCCCCTTTCCATGGGCAAAAGGGCATTTCTCACTTTGTTAAATGGTTATGCTTTTGTGAATGATTTGGGCCTTGATTGTATGTGTTGAATTCCCAAAGCACATTCTGGCACAGTTGTACATCTGTTCCTCAATTGACACACAGATTCTAATACTGCTCCAGTCAGACCACAAGCTATAGAAGTGGAAGTTTTTATTTAATAAAGAAATAAGCAATTCTTTACAACATATTATGTATTATTTAGAGGATATAAGTTGACATATAAATAGAAAATGTTATAAATAACATACCCACATGGGAAATTTTCAAAATGAATCAATACAGGATTATAAAGGCATTTGTTTTTGTCTTATGAAGGCCAATAGACTATTTCCCGTGAGACTGGGCTGGTGCCACCCATGGTGTTGTAGGATATAAAGCAGGCCATCCAGACTCTAGGCTCTGAAATGGCATTTGGCAGGAAAGTGAAAGTGGATGCCTTCCTCTTCATCAATCGCTCTTAATGGAGGCAATTAAACTAATGTATGAAACCAGAATGCTAATGCCTTTAACATTAACAATGAGCATTCTCCCTCATACATGAGATGAAACACGTGGTAAGCTTGATGAGAATAAGTTCTCTGTATAATCAAGCAATATGAGAAGACAACCATTGTTAATTATTTCTCTGATGGAAATAAAAGGTATAAAAATTAAATTTTCTTATGTCCTCAAAGAACTTTTCAATATAACAAAAACAACTCACTAGTTTGCTCTGGTTTGTAAAAACTGATACTCACTTTTCAAAATTACAATTTTGAAAACTCAGTTTTGCTTATAAATATTAGTCTAGGTATAAATCTATCAATTTTTAACAATTGTATTAATTCGGGGCTTTATTCTACTTATAAAATTAATTATCATTTTAACATTTTAACTGTATTTATAAAATATAGCTTAGTCTTTAAATAATGTTATGACTTAGAAAAAGTACTTTGTATTTGCAAAAAATCTTATAAATTAATCAAACTATTTTTATTTGGTAAAACTTAAGTTACTTTAAATGTAAAACATTAAGTTGTTAATTGGTTAAATTGTATATAATCTTTGTAAGACTTCAACTTAGCATTGTAAACCTTAGTCAAGTTTTGATGTATATATTCTAAATTTCTTTTAAATCTGATTTCTTTTTCTAGTAGGCTAATCTCTGTTATAATTTTTAAACACATAAAACATTAAATTTTCACAGATTTCTAAATGTTCATGTATAAATACTGTGACTTTTACTTTTTAAACACTATATTAATTATTTTAAATCTCTTGAAGAACAATTGATAGCTAGCTTCTTGTTAACGGAGCTATGTATCAGAAATTCTGGCTGAGTTAGGATCTGGAGCTGTAGATACAAGGGCAAATCTCATCAGTGAGATCATCCTATTAAGTCTTTTATAAAAGTCATCATCCACAAACTTCCACCCTTAGAACAGAGCTGGGCTGGTACTTCGCTGGCCCTAGACCTTTTGTCTATACAGGCAAACAACTGCAACACACTGTTTGGCCATCTCCAATTGCTCAATTTACTAAACTGATACATCAGTGGTTCTGATTTTATCATTTTTTGTTTCTTAAGAGACATAAATACATTTTTTTTAGGACGCAGACTCCAGGAAACAAACTGAGGTTTACAGAAGGGGAGGGATGGTAACAGGGTGATGGGTATTAAGGAGGGCATGGGTGGTGATGGGCACTGGGTGTTATGCACTACTGAAGAATCATTGAACACTATATCAAAACCAATGATGTATTATATATTGGCTAATGGAACATATTAAAAAAATTTTAAGAAGATAAATAAATAAATAAATAAATACAATCCTTTAAAAAAAAAAACAAGGGAAGAGGGATATGATCAATAGTGTTGGATTTAGTCCAGGTGTGAAATAATAAAATAATTGTTGATATAAAAAAAAGACATTTAACTCTATTTCTTTATTCTAAAGACATATGAACCTGCCAGAATCCAAAATATAGAATTATTTTGTAGAACCACATGATTTTTATGAATAGTGAAATGATACGCTATTGAATTCTGTATCTCCTGTGGCTTTATATGACCCTTTTATGACCACTTTTAATATCCACTGATGAGAAGAAATGCCCAGGATCCCAAATATTAAATCCTAAGTGATCCTTACAAGAAATATTTATCATATTAAAAATACATCACATAAAATTTATCTTAGCATATAGGAATATGTTACCAAAATTTTGTGATGATCTTTGGTCTTAAGCTTCAAGGGTTCTTTTTGTTAAGGACTCAGTATACCAATGCCCCCTTTTGACTCCAAATCTGGTTCCAACTTGCATTTCTAAGTGGAAACTGAAGGAGAATGCTTTCCATTCAGGAGCGAGTTATGTCACATACACATGCAGGCAACATATTGTTCTCTCTGAACACAGGAAGTCCAAAAAGATGTACAAACAACACATTAATTCTCTATAAATTATTTTATAGATTCAAGGCCACTCCAGTGAAAACCACAGAAAATTTTCTTTTCTAATTGACAATTTGCAACTTAATTCTACTATTCATGTAAAAATACAAATCTTGTAAGGAACAAAACTGGAGAGCTTAGGCTAGCTGATCTCAAGATAATAGTCACTGCCAGGAGGCAACAGAATGAGTTAGCAAACCAAAGCAAGAGCTGAAGAGCCCCAGTGGTGGTGGTCAATGTCTAGGGAATCTCATCACAGCTCCACTCTGGAGGAGCTGGATAGATTCCGCTTAAAATTTGGTTGCATGTCAAGATGGATGGCATCCATACATACCAAGAAAGTATGAGAAGATTTATTACTTACATAATGAAGACTCTAGCGAAGAGCATGGTAAGCTTCTTGAGCAGGTACTAAATGGCTTGAAAAGGGAGAGAAAAGGGATTGGTTTGGGGTCCTTGTCTAGTTAGGAGTGGGACCAGAATGAAGACTCTTGCCTGCATGGCTTGAAACCCTCACTGACACCAAAGATGGGAGCACCTAGGTTTTTTCATCAGCTTTCTCAGATATGGGGCATAAGGGGAAAAGGGAGAGCTGAGGCTTAAAAGCTGTTAGCAATCAAACAACAAAAAATTGAGTCACCCTCTTTATTACAGCTTTAAATGATAGCAAAGGAAACTATACATATAGCTTTGCAGTAAATACTTGTGCACTGAAGAGATAGAATATGATATTTACTAGCTAAAATTTAAGTTTCAGATTAGAGATGATTTCTACTAGAATCAATAGCTTTTAGAAATAAGTATATAATGTGTTTTCCATTGGTTTTTGATTAGCAGCAACTTCCAAGTAGCATGCTACTATTGAAAGAATAATACAAACAGTAAAGTTTCTCAAAAGAATTGCCTACAACTATGAATCACTACATTGTGCTGGATTTCTTTCCATGTCTCTAGACTTCATTTCCTAAACTCTCTCCTCTTCATCTCCTAAACTCTATCCTCTTCCTCTAAAGCACCACTCAGTATTGAATACCCTAGGGTTTGGTCATGAGCTTCATCCTTCTCTTTTAATTCCTTCTTTCTAGATCAAGGATTGTTAAAATAGAACCCCTGGTTCAAATTCAGCCCACCACCTGTTTTTGTATGGCCCATAAGTTGAGAATAGTTTTTACATTTTAAATGAGTGAGAAAAACAACAACAACAACAACAACAACAACAACAACAGAGAATCACATTACATTATGCCTGAAAATAAAATTCCAGTGCCCACAAATGAAGCTTTGTCGGAACACAGCTACACTCCTTCATTTAGGCATTATGTATGGTGGCTCTAACACTGCTGCTACAGTGCTGAGGAACTGCACCAAAGGCGCTATAAAGGGCTCCCGTAACTCCACTCTGCTTCTTGGCACACTGCAAACAGATGTTTCCATTCATCTATGTATGATGTGATGCCAGTTCAAAATGTAAATATAAGCGTTCTTAGTTCATATGTGGAATTTCTAAAATTACACAATTCAAATTTTGTAGCTCTTACATGTATATATGTTTCATTCTTACCAGAACAGTAGAAACACTATATGAGACTAACTCAACTGCTTTATTTCACTTTTTAATATACACTCTCTCCCTTCAATTTACAGATGAGAGGGGAATCACAAAAGGCGAAGGAATTACAGTTGGTTGTATCTTTCCCTTTCCTTTGGTGTCATTTTTTAGCATAAGTGGTTGGTGAATACAAGGGAATTATATGATCAAGAAAGGTAAGGATAGGGCTCCCCAGAATGCCATGGTCTCAAAGTCAGTTCTAGTTTGAACAATTATAGTCTCCATGGGCTGTCAGTGTTCTCACTTATTCAATCATAGATATAAAATGCCTATCTTGTACTTTGATTTTACTCATCTCCCATGCATCATGAATTCAGTGTGCCTTTGGGGCATCACAAACACTATATGAAAACAGGATAACAAGGAATAGTGTACATTCATATTGCATGTCTCTAAAGTTCAAAAAATATTAAAAAATTCAAGGCTATGATAGCAGTGCATTACACCAAATGTTGGGCACTTCTAAGTGTGGAGTCATGTGTTGATACATAGGATACATGCCCATGCAGACAGCTTTGCCATTGGGTTGTAAGTAATGTCAACCTGTTTTCTACATGTCATGGGCTGTCAAAAGTTAAAACAAGAAAGTGATCTCAGCTCCCTTGCCAATTTGCACAATAGATATGTGTTCCAAGTTCAAACTACAGTTCCAACATTCATATTTCAGTGCAAGTAAAAAAGACATATTTATATTTCAAAATCCATTGAACTGAGAGCATTGAGGCACTTCCATTTAAACTCTGAGGGAAGTTCTTCTGCAATGTAATGTCATGCTGAAAGTAAAATATCAAGAGAATAGACCCAATAAGTACTTTCCAAAGAACTAATATACTCAGTTAAGGTCATGCACTCATAGACCGATATCAGTATTTGACAGTCTTATCTGTGTGAAAAGATATATTAAATATGAAACATGTAAAATCTCATTCCACATTAGCATTAGCAATAACAGATAAACAATAGCAATTGATTTTGAGGCTAGAGAACATTAACTTGCAATCCTAATTATGTGAAATTATATCCCCCAAAAGGACTCCATTCTTCTTATTTGTAGATTTATATTACAAAAAGTAAACCTAATTATTAGGTTATATCTTGAATTATATATATGTGTGTGTGTATATAATATATAATACTATATATAATGATACATATTGTATATAAAACTATATATAAAATAATATATGTGTTCAATGACTATATATAAAATAATGTGTTCAAAATTTAACAGTATATGTTATATTTTGAGTTTTATCAATAAAATTTTTGTAAAAGTATGATTTCTTTATGTCAAATGTATTAACATTTTATGATAAATCTATTGGATTTTAAGTCTTTTTTATGTCTGTTGATGTGACAGTATTTTTGCCTTCTGTTAATACTATGTATAACATAGATTATTTTCAGGTGTTTAAACTTGCATTCCTATTTACATTTCCACTGGTTGTGGTGTATAATCCTTATTATATGTTGCTAGATCCAGTTTACTAATATTTAATGAGAATTTGTGAGCCTATATTCCTAAGGGATGTGGATATGTAGTTTTCTTTTGATCTTTTTGTTTGTTTTTTGATTTTGGAACTGGAGTAATGCTGGCCTCATAAAATGAGCAGAGAGGTGTTCCATCCCTGCACTTTGGGGGAAGAATTCATGATGATTTGTGTTCTTTTTTACATATTTAGTAGAATTTACCAGTAAGCCATCTTGACCTGGATTTTTGTTTGTGGGAAGTTAATACTAATTCAACCTCTTTATATGTAGATCTCTTCAGATTTTTTTTCTTCCTGCGTCAGTTTTGGTAGTTTGTGTCTTTCTATGGATTTGTCCATTTCATAGTTTTTTAATGTGTTGGCCATGTAATGGCTTGTAATATTTCCTTGCAATACTTATTTTAAGTTTTGGTAAACTTTTTAGTGGTGTCCCCTTTCTCATTCCTTATTTAAAAATTTGAATCTTCTTTCTTTTTCCTTGGTCACTGTACCTAAAGATGCACTGATTTTGTTATCTTTTCAAAAAAAGAACTTTTGATTTCACTGAGTTTTCTCTGTTGTTTTTTTATTTTTTTTTATTTCATTCATTGCCACTTTAAACAGAATCTTTTTGTTCTTTCTGTTTGCTCTGTTTAATTTTCTCCTCTCTTCTACTTTTGTAGGTGGGAATTTAGATTATTCATTTGAGGCTTTTTTGTTGTTGTTTTAAAGATTTATTTATTTATTTGAGAGAGAGGGAGAGAGGGAGTGGGGCGGAGGAGCACAGGGAGAGGGAGAAAGAGAATCTCAAGCAGACAGCTTGCCAAGCAACAAGCGTGGAGCCCTATGGAAGGCTTGATCCCACAACTCTGAGATCATGACCAGAGCTGAAATCAAGTGTTGGTCACTCAACCAACTGAACCACCCAAGTGCTCCAAGATTTTCTTTTTTAATGTATGTGTCATAGACATATATTTCCCTCTGGGCACTCTCTAGCTACATACCATTAATTTTGATACATTGAAGCTTCAGTACTGTTGTTGAATGTTCCATTTTACTCTTAAAATTTGTTAGTAGTTGCTTTACGCATTTTTTGTCTGTCTCATTGGGTACTTTTATGCTTATAATATTATATCTTCTTGATGTATCAAACGTTTAGCATTATAAAATGCACATCTTTCTTGCTAGCAACACTGTAGAATTTATTTTCTCTGCTATTTCTCTGGTGTATCCACTCCAGATCTCTTTTGCATGGCATGTCTTTATTCACCCTTTTTCAAACTTTTAGTATGTTTATATATGAACTATGTTATATACTTGGATTATGCTTTTTTCTGCTGTTGTTTTTTAATTCATTCTGTCAATATTTGCTTGTTTTATCAGAGTGATTAAGTGCTTTGTGGCTACTTAATTACTGTTAAGATTTACATGTGCACATTGCTATATGTATTCTATGTATGTCTTTGTTCCTTGGTTCTTACAGATATTCTAGTGTACCATTTCAATTTCCTTGTTTTCTTTTCATTGATTGTTTGACTTATTACAAGGATTGCTTTGGGGATTTACAATTAGCATCTTAGTTTAAATCAGTCTAGTTCAGGTCAATACCAAGTTAATTTCAAGAACATATAAAAATATTTTTCTAGTATAGTTTTGTTTCCTACTGCCTCATTATTGCTATTATTGCCATGTAAATTATATCTTTAATGATATAAAACAATCCACATACATTTAAAGTTATTGCTTTTTTCAGTTGTCTTTTATATCAGTTAGGAAAAGAAAGATGTTACAGACCCAAATGCATTTACACTGTCTTATATTTATTCATAGTTATCTCTACCAATGCTTTTTACTTCTTCATGTGAATTTATTTATTTGAGAGAGAGCATGAACAGGGGGAGGGGCAGAGGGAGAAGCAGATTCCCTGCTGAGCAGGAAGCCCAGGGTGGGACTCAATCCCAGCACATATTTTTGTGTTTTATTCTTGCCCTTTGCATTCCTTACATTCTTCTTTCTTCTAAAATAGACTCAATTAAAACAATAAGTAACATAAAAGAAAAGAGCTGCTTATTGGGGTAGTAGAATGATAGGGGACTCCCTGAAAGACTGAGTCCTAATGGCATCTATGGTGCCATCAAGCTGTCACATTGAACCCTGAGTTACTCACCTTCACAAATCTTGTTATATGAGAGAAAAGCAAGAAAACTGTCTTCTTTGCTTCTGCCACTGTACTTGGGCTTTTTAACAATCAGCATAACATGATAATAATCAAAACACTATTTATTCCAGGCCTTGTTAACTTAAGATCCATAGTCCTATACAAACTTCATTGTTGATAGTTGGCTTTTAAGAGGTCTGCAAACTCTTCCAAAATAGCATTTTGCCCCAAGGAAATGGAAACACAGTATGGATAAAAATAACTTTCCTAATTTCACACAGATGGTGGCAAAGACAAGAAATGAAAGAAGTTGAGTTCCTTGATTCCCTTCCATACTGTTCATTTTATTATATATTATATCAGCTAAGGAAAAAGTTATTGCTTTCTCAATTATATATTAATGAATAAAAAATACTAGGCATTTATTCATTATTTGCTGTTTTTAATTTCATATATACTTACATGGGCAGATTTACTATTTGTTTTAAAGCATGTTATTTTAGAAAAAAATACAAAATTATAAAAAATGCTATTATAAGTGAAACAAATTGGAAAAAAAATAAAATAAATTCTAATAAGAAGTATTAACAAGTGCTCCCAGAGAAAAGAAAAAGTTATATTTGAAAGGAGATGAGGCAATGAATACTGGTGATCTCATAATAGTATTTATTGTTGCTCAAAATTTATTTGTCTATTCTGGTAGATATTTCTAGGATGCTCCCCTACACAATTCTCCTGTCCTTCTAGACATATAGGATCTTTTTTTAAAAAAGATTTATTTATTTATTTTTAGAGAGAAAGAGAGAGAGAGCACACACGTGTGTGTGAGCAGGGGGAGGGAGAGAATCTCAAGCAGACTCCCCATTGAGAAGGGCAGAGGTTAACATGGGGCTCAACCCCATGACTCATGAGATAATGGAAATCACCAGTCAGACACTTAACCAACTGAGCCATCCAGGTGCTCCAGCACATAGGATAATTATAATTCCCTACTATCTTGCTCTTAGGCAAAGACATGTGATTAGTTCTGGCCAATCACTTATAAGTAGAAATGGCACAGATTCATTCTGGGTTGAAGTATTTAGCAGCTGGTGTGAGACTCTGGAATGATAGTCTGTGTTCAGTGCATCACCATGAGATTCTGTAGGAAAAATGTTTCAAGAACCCTGGGGATTCTCTAGGATGCCCCTCATTATTTCCATGCATTATGTACAAAGAAAGAAACTAAAACAAAGCAAACTGATTGGAGATACAGATCATTCTGGACTGAAGGTTTAGGTCATTCCACCATGTAAAAAACTAAGACCAGCAGAGGTTCTGGCTGAAAACAAGGCAGATATGAAATATGTAGTGAAAGAAGGAAGCCCTGGACATTGACTACAACTGCTTGGCCTATTGCAGATAGGTGGACTCTTGTATTTTCCTGCGTGGTCATGTTTGTATGCCTATTTGTATATGTAAGCCATTTCTTTCTCCTCCTTCCTCTCCATTTTTATTTTATTTTATTTCCAATTTAACACAGCTTAAATTTACAATCTCACATGAAAGCAATAGAATATTTGCTGGGACATGACTGAATCTGAACATATTTAATATAATCAGATAGTTACAATGACTGTCAGGGCTATGCTTCTCCTCACTTTGGGAAATGATGAGAACTTCTTTGCTTGTAGGAAGGACAGCTGTATCCTCTTAGGTGACAACATGAAGGTATGTTGTTGATGGACAGAAGTTTAAATGTGTATAGAAGGGCACATGTAGAAATTGGCTAGATTGTGCCAATTATCAGTTTATAGTTTCTCAAATCCAAATTTGTTTCTTATTGCTTTTATGATAATAGTGGTAGATTCCTCTTAACATTTCTCCTTTGTGGAAAGCATCGTATGTTAAGCTTTGTTAGTTGAGAAATCTATTGGAACATTGAAAGAGAAAGTATTTGTAGTTCTCATGTGCTTTGATTTTGCTATTCTGGCTATTGCCACACACTCTGTCTACTTCCAGAAGCTTGTTGTGGGGACCTCACAGAACTCGGTAATCTGGCCCCATTTTGCATCTACAGCATACATTCCTTTGGTGAGTTCATAGTCCTAGTCCTAGCTTGTTGGCTACCTCACTATACCTCTCCCAATACAGGCCCACATTGCCTAGGTCTTGCAGCTCTTTGCCTGCAAGTGGGCTCTTTGCTGTAAAACTCTGTGCCCACCTCCTACCAATCTCAGATCACCTGCACCTCAGAAGAATTTTGTTGTTGGTGTTTTTGTTGGCCTTCCTAAAAGAAATATGGAGCACCTCCACACTCATGCTACTTTGCCAAGGCCCACAGCTGTGAACAACGTCTGGCTCAGGCAACCCAGTGACAAGTTTAAGAGTGACAAATGACCAAATTAGGATTTGAACCTAAGAAGTCTGGCTCATGAAGATCTAATTACTTTATGTGATATTTCCATAGGAACTAGACATGAAGGACAAACATATGTAGATTCTCCACTAAGGAATTGTATGGATTGGAGGGGCAGAAAGACCTGCAGATGGACTTTTAGTATAATGTGGTAACTACTGTGGTATAGGATAATCCAGATGGGACAAAAAACAAAAAGGGCACTAAAATTGTCCAGGAGTTCAGGATATGATGATTCTTGAGCCAAACCAAAAGGATGAGTAGGAATTATTTTGAAAAACAAGTCAGGGAAAATAGGCCTCAGGTATAAATGATAGCATTGATTTATTTATTCAACAAATATTTATTTCTATTCTGCTATGTTCTATCTTGAGGCTGAGGGAATAGCTATAGACAAAACAAAGAAGAGAAGAACATGGAGATGTTTGTAATTTTAGTTCTAAAAACAAATAGAAAATAAACTAAACCATGATGGATATTAAAGTTGATTAGTGGTAAGTTTGCTCAAATATAAGACATAAATAAAAGCATTTTCTTATAGGCTCATTAGGAAGAGAAGGATTTTTGCAAATGTGGAAACTACTTGCATTTTGCAATCAAGTTAAGATGGGCTGGGAGGCAAGGGCAGCCCTGGAGTGAGGATGACAAAGAAAAGCCAGGTGAGTGGTGGTGAGGACAGAGTTCAGTGCCCTGGCTGCCCAGAATTGATCCCATGTTTGATGGGTGTACCTAATTTCTTTCCACATCAGTGGCTGTGTTAGTAGCATCTTAAATTAAGGTACAGGATTTTCCTCTAGCCAAGTGGTGATAGACACTTAATGCTTCTGACAGGACCTGCAGTCATGAGTTAAGTGATCCAGGAATAAGAAAATGGTGAGAAATCATGGATTCCACTAGGGATATCTTCAAATTTGCCTTTTGCCATGAAGCCTCCCAGAGCTGCCTCGCTCTCTATCATTTTTCTTAAGCTTGGTTCTTTGTCTTCACATTGATCTATGAACTACTTGGTATGTGTCTAAGAATTCCTTTCCTATGCTCATTAGGTAGAATAGCTTCTTCTGTTTGGAACTATGGAAGTTTCAGCAGTACAGGAGGAAGAATGGACTTGCTGGAATTCAATGGACAGCCTCATAAGTTTCCTGTTCTTGAAATCTATTTCTTTAAATGCGTGCCCCAGCTCTTATGTATCAGTGACAGTTTTAGATAAATGATATCGACAATCCAATCATCTCTTGTCATGTCCTATTATTCACAAATCTTAGACCACATATTCAAACTGTTCCCTCTGCTCAATTTTCAATGTTGCCCATCATTTATCTTACTCATTCTAAATTCTTATTTTTCAAGATATGAATTTACATTTAATTTTATAAATAAGCATACTTTAACTTCTACTTATTACTTTTAGTAATATTTAAAATTAATGAAATCATCTTCCTAAGGCTTAAATGAGAGGGCATCATTTCAGAACAAGTGTCTACAAATAGATCCTCAAGAGAAGAACATAACTCCTATCTTACTTAGGATTCAAATATGTTGCAAGTTTGGAAAAGTATAAAAAGATCTAAGATAAGGTTGAGCAAGAGAGAAAGTTCTTCACTGAGATTTTCCATTTCTCGTAGTTCGTATCTTCAATCCCCTATTTCTTACCGTTTAGCTCTGTCAATAAACAGTTGTCATAGCATCCTTGATCATATTCTTGTGTAGTAAATGAGAATAAAAGCAAAATTAACTTTATATCACAAAAGGTAGAGTTGACTCAGGATACAAACTGAAATATTATTCCTTATGATAATTTTAAATACTGTAGTTCCATGGAATATTAAATATGAATATTTTATGTACAAAATTAAGAATGTATATTTTTTCATGGTCCTTTGCCCTTTTTGAAGTCTTGCTTTTTAAATGTATAGCTCTGACACCAGAAACAATGACTGAATCCTAAAAATGGAACTGTTCCCTAGCTGCAGCCCAAACTAAGCTTCTTTAGCATAATGATCATTATGTCAGCCTAGAAAATGCCATCACCTAATGAATCCAGCTGTCAGTCTTTACCATGTAATAAACATTTTCATATCAAGTGAGCTGCTTCAAAGCACTTTTCATTTTTAATTTACTGAAAAAGTTTGACCCTCCACAGTCTCCCCAAAGCTATTAAGTGTGAATGAAGTTAATGTCTCAAAATCTTTGCCCCTGTGATTTGTTTCTATTTAGCAGAAGGGAGAGGGGGAGGGAGAACACACAATATCACCCAGATGCCAAGATAAATTTATTTTTATATTCAGATATTCTGTGTCTGTTCCAGCACTCTTTTCTGATGTCTACTAAAGTTAAATAACTTAAAGAATTTTGTAATTTTGAAGCAGTTTATAGAATAATAGCTTTGAAGAGAGAATGTTGGATAAAAATAAAGACTGTATTAGTTTTAGAGGCAGAAAGTGTCTCAGTTGTGGATGAGATTTATTAGTTTCCTACTCTTGTGACTTAGGAGTTATGCAGAGAAACCTCATGAGGAAAATGCCATAACCCTGTCATCATTCATCTGGACCCTCTGGCTCTACTTTGGCTCACAAGTCACACGTAGTCACATGTAGTTATTGTCCAAGCAACAGCTAACCTGCTTGTAATTCTCAATATACAGATGCTTGCAAGTTTACACTAAATAGTGGGTTTATGGTTTGGATTACTTAGCCCAAAAAAACAGTCAAATTTTTTGTAGGGGTCTTCTCAATGTGCCATAATTATAAGGCTAAATTTGTATTAGAGTATATGCCTCTCAGTTATTTGCAAATCAACAAAATTCTACCTCCTGTTGTCTTTTTTTTAAGATTTTATTTATTTATTTGAAAGACATAGAGGACATGAGAGAGAGCAGGCAGGGGGAAAGGACAGAGGGAGAGGGAGAAGCAGATTCCCTGCTGAGCAGGGAGCCTGCATGGGGCTCGAGCCCAAGACCCTGGGATCATGACCTGAGCCGAAGGCAGACACTTAACCAACTGAACCACCCAGATGCCCCTACCTCTTGATTGCAATATAAGGCTGTTTTATTATGGGAGCCTGTAACTGTGATTCTTAAACAGAAAAAAATAAAATAAAATAATGTGTGATAGCAAAATATACCACGATAGAAAATGTTTATCAATTTCTTTTTTAATATTAAGATATCTACGTTGGAATTTTTGTTATTCTCAAAGTACTTTTGTCACTGTAACAGGATTTCAACAAAAGTTGGAAATGCAGCAAAAAGATAGTGTCCTTTATGATTGCCAAGGAAAATAGTTTAATTGAAGAAAGAAGCAAGCAAACAAACTTCCCTAACAGGCTTTGGTGGAGTTGAAGACACCTTCCCATAACACTGGATTTGTTCAGTATCATTGAATGAAAGGAAATTGTAAACTAAAATTACTTAGGCTTGGGTGCCTGGGTGGCTCAGTTAGTTGAGTATTCTGACTGAGCCACCCAGACACCCTAAGCCTAAGTAATTTTAGTTTACAATTTCTTCTCATTCAGTGATTCCAGCTCAGGTCATGATCTCAGGGTCTTGGGATAGAGCCCTGCATCGGGCTCCACACTCAGCACAGAGTCTGCTTGGGATTCTCTCTCTCCCTCTGCCTTCCCCCCTGCACATACATGTGCACATGCTCTCTCTCTCTCTCTCTAAAGAAATACATAAAACCTTTAAAAATTTACTGAGGCTTGGCCAACTGAAGGTAAATATCCTCTTCACTGGGTTTCTCATTTTTGCTAACAAGAGTTCTGTAAATTGTAAAAATGTTGATTCTTTGACATTCCCCAACTCATAATGAAAGCCAATTGGGAGCTAAATTGTCTTGTGATGCTTTCTTTTGGGGTAACCCATATATACACACAATGACAAATGTACTTCCACTGAAAAAGGGACCATTCCACTGGGATGCCTGAGACCTAGATGTGGCAGAATGTTGCTGTCAAGCAAGGACTGCTGTAGAAGATCCACCATTCCACTTCAAACTCATATGGCCAGACACTGAAATGTTTTAGGGGCATTTGCCAAATAGTCATTTAGGGGCAAAAGTGATATGAGTTCATAAAGCTCACTTAATTATCAAATTTAAGTAGTCTTGAAGGTTTAGATCTGGACCTTTGTTTTTAATGTTCTTCTTTGTACATATTTTTATTTGTTCCAATATAACATACATGAAAAGAGTAGAATATTTTTATTTCCCTCTAAATATACTATGACAAGTCTTAGTCACTGTCTCTTACAACTATTTATGAACTGTTTTCTGGAAAGATTTAGGAAAGGATTGTAACTGTTTAGAGGATGCTGACAAATGTTCTCCTCAAACCCACACACATAGAAATAAATTGGCACGGACTGGATTTAGGAGATCATGAGCAATGTTGTGTACTGGGAAGTCTGTGGATAAACTGGTTTGATAGCTGTTCTCATCAGCATCTGCCTTCTCTTTCTCAGTGTTATTTCTTCATCTATCAAAGGAGGGTGATAATAATAAAATTAACCTCATATGGCTGTTGTTATTTATAAATGACAACATGCTGAGAAAGTATTTTACCTAACATATATAATAAACTATTTTTTAAAAGATTTTATTTATTTATTTGTCAGAGAGAGAGAGTGCATAAGTAGGAGGAGAGGCAGGCGGAGGGAGAAGCAGGCTCCCCACTGAGCAAGGAGCCAGATGTGGGACTTGATCCCAGGACCCTGGGATCATGACCTGAGCCAAAGGCAGATGCTTAACCAACTGAGCCACCCAGGTGTCTGTATAATAAATTCTTAATAAATGTTAACTATCATGGTTGTATTTGTTTTTAATATCAAACATTGTTTCAAAAACTGACTCTACTCTACTGAGGATCAAAGAGTGAAATTAAGTTGGCTATTCAAACACTCTGAGGATGTTCCCTCATGTGTAACTTAGAATACCTATGTCACAATATTATAATAATACTATGTGGAAGGAGTTTATTAATAGCAAAGGAAATATATACTTTATCATGCCTCTATTGCAATGTTGAGTGTATGTGTATCTGTGTTTGTTTAATGTATAATGTTTGGCATGCAACAGTTGTTACATGATTAATATTGGCCCCTTATCCCTCAAACAAATATTTGTTACAAAAATGTTCATTATAAATTTGAATAACGTTTTATTGCTATCATAGAACTAGCAAAATAAGAGTCTTACAAGGAATGGACAGAAATTGAAAAATTCCCTCCTATGCATATATATGTGATTTAATATAAAACAGTCATTATAGAATGGTAAATCAAAATTTTCATGATATTCAGTTTTAAGGTATCAAGTTGGGATTCAAAGTCTTCATATACCAGAATTCCCAAATCAAAAGAAAAAACATATATGAGAGATGATATTTCTCTTTTCCCATACACAATTGTATCATAGGTGTCTGAAAGATTATCACCAGCAATAATACTGGAATTATTTCCTTTCCAAATAAAAATCTAAGAATATTGACAATGCCAGTTGGCCATCTATAAATTTATAATGATGCATTTAATTTTATTTAACACAGGAAAAACATGATTATCTTGGGATGACTATTATGTCCTCATCTCCTCAGTGCTCTCAATTACTTTGGGCAACTTGTCCAAACTTCTGTACCCCTCAGTGGACACCCTCTGAGTCATTGAAAAAGCTACTGTTTTGGAAAGGAAAGGTCTTCAAACTTCAGGAATGGAGAAGATACTTTGGACAAACCACTCTCCATTCTTTGGACTGCTGCAAAGCACATATGGAATTATAAAGTGAGTTAAAATTTATTCCTAATGCCCAACAATATGTTATGCTTCCTGGCTGATGAAAATGCACAGTGATAGGAGCAATAGAAACACATGGCAGTAAGAGCACAAAATGGGCACATCATAAAACATTCATAAATATTGAGTTATATGGAGGCTGTGGATTGAATTTTTTGAGATCCCATCTTGGTAAAAGAAATTTATGATTGCATTCATTTTTAACATTTTAATGAATGAGATTGGAACTCAAAATTTATTTTTTCAAATGTGACTTAAAGATTCTGCTATACTCTTGTTCAAATATATGCTTCTTTCTTTTTTTAATTTATTTATTTCAGAGAGAGAGTGTGGGGAGGGAGGGACAAAGGGAGAGGGCGAGAGAATCTTAAGCAGAGTCCACACTGAGCACAGAGTCCAACGTGGGGCTCAATCTCATGACCCTGAGATCATGACCTGAGTTGCAACCAAAAGTCAGACATTTAAACAACTGCACCACCCAGGTGCCCCACACTTATTTCTTATGAAGTGAAGCACCTTGTTTATTTTTTATTAGGTGAAGTACCTTGGTTGTTTTTTTTTGTTTGTTTGTTTGTTTGTTTTGAGGTGGAGAAATGTTCTATGTAAATTGAAATTAGATGACAATAACTAACTTAAGGAATAATTTGCCATTTGCTCACCCATGTTTTATTTTCAAATGAATTAATACATTTTAACTTACTGAGAATCAATTAAAAAAACAAAAATCAACAAAAACAAGAAGGAATTTACATACTTTTTGGAGGAAAAACAATAGCAACAAATTGTCTTGTAGCCATGTAGTCATGGTAGCATGTGGCAATTAGAGATAGATTTAAATGCATTTAATTTATCAACAACTCACATCAATGACCATGACAAGCCAACCAACTGATGACAACTCCTTGCTTTAGCAAATCAGCAGGTTAAAACAGATTTACTCTAATAAACATGATCCACATGCCAACAACCAACAGAAGTAAGTGAGCTTCTATGTCTGAAATTCTGCTGGTCCTGGTACCCAACACTTCCTAAAACCCCTGTCCTCTTTTGCAAGAATGGACCAGACCAGTATAACTTTCCTCTACTACAGTAAGAATAAATTCAGCTTTATCTTGTTATTCAAGATATGTGGCAATCCCAGCATCCTTTGACAATTCTAGAGATTTCAATGGGTTTGGCAGCATTCTAAGAGACAGTTGAACCAAGAGATGTCCCCCTGGTCCATAGCCCCAAACTCTATTTTTGTTCTTTAGATCTGCTGCCAGATACATCAGTTTAAAGCAAATCTGAGCTCTGGCTAATTTTATGAGCTCTGGTTCGCTGAATTCTGTTAGAACAATCAGATAACTGATTAATTTCATGAGTTCTGTTTGCCAAATTTATTTTATAAACCTAGTATTTGTAATCACATAGATTATTGTATAAGGCCATTAGATTTAGAGCTGTATATCAGGGAATTAGACCTAGGTTTTGTATAAAGAAACTGTATACCTTAATTTGAAAGTAACTCATTTGGTAAATAATGAGACAATGTCATTTGTCTCATTTACTATTTAGTTTGCCAGTATACCTTTAGTAGAAGTGAAGAGTGTTATTTTGCCATTAACCTGTTTATTCTGCTGCTTGCTTTGTTTATACTTTGTCTGTATATCCAAAATCTTATTTCAAGTGTTTTTGCTTGTCCTGGATTGTATTGTTACCATTGAGTGTGTGAGGGAAGCTCTGTATGGAACAATCTGAGGAGTGCATCCAGTAAGGCTCCAATCCAACCCTGATGGCTAGCATTAGACTGTCACCATATTCATGTGAAGGTGATTAGCTCATTATTGCTTTCAGTTCCCTAAAAATCCTTCATGAGGTCATTCCCCACCTTGTCAGTATGTGAAAAAGTTACTGTGATTAGGCCATAATTGAAATCAGCTCATTGATCATTTGGTCTTTAATAATATATATTGTGGATCCAGTATAGTGACCTGTCTTTTTAGTCAGTCAGGGTTTGTTTAAGTCAACACTACAATCTGTATCTGCAAGAAAGATTACATCCTCCTTATCTCACCACAATCCAAATTTTGAGTTTATTTTGAAAAATGAAAATCTTTAAGAATGAGTTGGAATTACAATGGCTATTATAGAGACTATTTGCATATCAAAATCATTCAGTGAGTAGGAGTTCCAGCAAAGAAAAGAAACAAAATACTAAATATTTAAAGGTCATCTTTCTTTGGTATTTTACTGAGGCCTTAAAACCAAAAGTTGATTTCAAGATGGCCTCTCCTTTAGCAAAATCCAAATAGAAATATTTATTCTGATTCTAAACTTCTCAAACCTCTTTTACTGTTTACAAACTCATCTTTTCCCCCCACTCATGCCTCTTTTATTACTTCTGCCCATTCACCTTGGGCAAAATGGAGTCCCCTTGTCAAGCAGGAGCCTGTGTCAAGCAATGACGGAAGCAGTTAAGGTACTGCAGGTAGGAGATCTCTCCGGGACTGATGTCAGCTGACACCCAGAACTGATAATGAGCAGAACCAGGGGAGGTCTGCAGGGGGCCAAGACCAGTTAAATCCCTTTAAAAGCGGGAGGATTTGGGCCGCAAACTGTCAGACTTTTCAGACATGACCTCTCTATGTCTAATCACTTAAAAAAGCCAACTACCACCAGAGGCTCTGCCTGATTGATCTCTGAACAGACCTGAGATGCATCCCTGTTTGAACATAATAAGCAGTAAGGGCTGAGAGCCTATCTGGACCAGACTGAGGCCCTATCTCAACTGCATACCCACAGACTAACTTTGTGTGTAGTTCATTAGCTTCCTACACACTTCTGTTATCTTATTTGTTATGTGGTTTGTCTTATGTTCTGCTCCGTGTGCTATATAAAAAGCCAAGCTTAATAACATGGTGAAATGTCATTGAGTTTGGAATCATGAATGTGCTTTATAATTGTGATTAACTTTGCTTTATGATTGAATAAAGCTGGCATTGTTGAAAGACACAATTCATGTGTGCACCTTCATAGAGTGCTCATAGAGGCACTCCTAAACTCACCAACAGGTTTTTTCAAGTTTTTCCTCACAGTAGATGGTCATGTTACACAATGTTCCCTTTTCAGTCAATGTCTAGTCAGAAGGTGGATACTGCATAGTGAATGAATGAAAAGAATTATTAAATATGAGATTTGAATAAAGGGAATTGGCTACTAGAGATAATGAGAACTCTGAAGGAATGTAAAGTAATTGCTACGGGAAGCAGCAACTACCCCCAAGGTGGAAGCAGAACACTAAAAGAAGGACACATCTGAAGGAAGGACCATAAGAATGGAATCCAGGTCTCACTGGAGAAGGCTGGGCTGTGGTCCACAGGAGGGTGAGGAAGTTTGGTTGGGGGAGTTTGCTATCTGGGATGCCAGGGGAAAGCACCCCCCAGGAAGGACCCATGTCTCAAAACCCTCTATGAGGCTTCCTGGGGGGTTATAGGGAGGGTTTCCCCACAGGGAGCTGCTACACTGTAGGTACTCATGAGAAAATCCTCCACGGGTCTGGCAGAAACTGCCCACAAGGAGGGGTCAATTGCTCGTGGCCAACAGGTGCTGCAAGAGCCATCAAGAGAAGCTCACAAGGACCTGGCAGAGACCACTTCCCCTCTGGTGTTGATCCCTTCAGGGACGACTCACTACTAAGACAGCTTAGCCCTGAGCAAGTGGCACAGGAGGAATTCTTACGAGGTCCAGCTCCATAATTACACATTAGGTAATGGCAGGTAGAGGGGTCATAAGTGAATATATTCATAAGTGAATATATTTCACAGTTTACCTCCTCAGCTTCCAGGTGCAGCTGTGTACACCATTGAATTTCTATATAGCAATAAGACAACTCTCTTAGCTGTCCTTATTCCAAATCAAAAAGTTCTTTCTTTTCCTTTGAATGAGTAGAAGTATGGTCCCAACAGCCATTATATGTTATCTGTAGTCTGACTCTTGAATTGCTAATTTCATTGATGTGATGGGACACAGTGGCAACTGCTCCATCATACACCAAAGGAAGAACATGGTCAACATGTTCTACTAAGAATTGTTGCCCGGGGCACCTGGGTGGCACAGTGGTTAAGCATCTGCCTTCAGCTCAGAGCGTGATCCCGGTGTTATGGGATCGAGCCCCATGTCAGACTCCTCAGCTATGAGCCTGCTTCTTCCTCTCCCACTCCCGCTGCTTGTGTTCCCTCTCTCACTGGCTGTCTCTATCTCTGTCTAATAAATAAATAAAATCTTAAAAAAAAAAAAAAGAATTGTTGCCCTACTTGAATTTTCTTCTAATAGGGAGATGCCAATAACACATAACCAATAGTGCCATGAAGGAAATCAACAGAGTAAGAGGCAGATATAGAATGAAATTATTTATACTGCTTTATTTATACCAGGTAGTCAGGGGAGGACTTTCTAAGGGTCTGAGCCTGGAAAGATGATAAAGAGCCAGTCATTGAGAAGGGCCAGGAAAGAAGTATTCCAGGAGGAAAAAAAACAAAACTAAACTAAGTAAAAGTTCAAGGATGGAAAATGATCAACAGAGTTACAAAGTAAAAAGAGATTGACAATTTGCCATGGGGTAATGAGACAAAAGTGAATTTGGAGAGATAGTTAGGAGTACTATCATGCAGCCTATGAATTCAATCCTCTTTCTCTCCAATGCATGAATAAACTGATATCTTGAATATTTAAAAAATTATTCTCTCTTATTTTCTCTGTATACATAAATGTGAAAACTGATTTGTTCCAAAATGTCCATTAAATCTGCTTTTATTTGTCTGTTTTCTTTCCATGACTATATGATGAATTATTTGCAAAATTATAACCGAACTTTTAGTAATATATAGAAAACAATGTCTTCACATAAAGACTAAGAGTTACTTACAAACTTTGATTTTACAGTCTGTAATTAGAATTAGAAATCATTCTAGCAGCATAAATCATTTCAAAGCATTGGGTATTTTGAATTATTTTTTAATGTTGCCAAATTACAAAATGAGCCTCTTACATGATGTCACACTAAGTGCTAAAGAAAAGTTATTATATTAAGTTAAAGTATATGTATATCAATTATTCAACACTTTAGTTATGGTTGTAAAAGTGATAACATAAGAAAACATTTGTATAAAAGGGAAAGAAGAGTGAATAAGAAATACATTAAAAAAGTGCAATAAGTCAATGCTAGTGTCCAAAACACTATAATTCCTATAGAAACTAAGTATTTATTAAAGAAATTGTGAGGAAACGCAAGTATGAATTTTTTCAAAAGAAGAGAAACAAGAGACTAAATCAAGAAAACAAAAATACTAACCTTTTATATTTGTTTCACTCCAGCTTCATCAGCATGTTTTGTTACATTTTCCACTGTTTTTTCTAATAAAGGTGATATGTAACCTTAGACTACTTTGTTATGGGGAAAATATTATTATTAATGAAAAACATTAATTCAGTAATTCTCTAAATAGAGTAAAAGGGACATTTAACATAAAATGTAAATATATGGGGGCACCTGGGTGGCTCAGTTCCTTGAGTGTTTGCCTTTGGCTCAGGTCATGACCCTACAGTCCTGGGTTAGAGCTCCATACACATTGGGCTCCCTGCTCAGTGGGGAGTCTGCTTGCCCCTCTTTCTCTGTCCCCCACCCCACTTTTCATGCTCTCTTTCACACTGTCTCACTCTCTCAAATAAATAGATAAAATCTTTTTTAAAAATGTAAATATATCAATATTAGGCAGATAATTTACATGACATAAAACTTACATGTTTGTGTTATTGTGAAAATTACATTTTAATTACTGATGTAAGAGTTTTTAGTATTATTTCAATGATGCAAACCATATTGCACTATATTTTATTCTCTAGTTCATTAGTAAGTTTGTATCTGTCACCTAACCACAATTCTCCGCAGAGTCCTTGTTATATGAAAACATGTATGAAATCTTATTAAAGCAAGATTTCACTATGAGCCTATTTGAACTTTAAGCTTTGAAGATAAAGATCAGTTACCTGTTATTTAGTTATATTAATATGAAAAATTTTTAGGAAAAACAGCTTGCAAATCGTATAGAATGAACCTTAGCATTTTAAACACTGAAACTAAATTCAGCAAACATAAAGAGGAAAACTTATTTATACCTTCAGATATACTTTATCTTTGCCCAAGCACCCAAAATGTATTTTAAATGGGACTATAAAAAAAAAAGATCTCCCCTCTTTGCAACTTTTCGGATTCTATCTCATTCCAAATATAGTGTTAAACTTTTATGTTTTTAACATAGATTCCAAATATCAAAACCTATAACTTCTAGCAATTGAGCTATCTTGTATATGCCTTTATTATACAATCATTCCTTTCCTCTTTGTCAGTTTTTGTTTAATCTGAGTCCATTGGAGAAGCTTTCCTTTTCTTTCAAAATTGTTGCTCCCCAAATCCAGTGCTTTATCTGATTATATTTAAACCAACCGTCCACATTTCCAAGTCTCCCCCTGCCCTCAGCTGTGCATCACCTAGCTGGAAACTGCATGATTTTCAGGTTGCTGAGACTTTCCCAGGAACTAACAGTAACTGTCACAAGTGCTCAGGATCACTAAGACTTTGGCAAAATTTTGGAATTTCCCTAACTTAGGGTCTGGAATTTAGTGCTGTGGTCTGTACTGATAAAAATACCTTTTGGGGGGGGAGGTTAAGATGGCGGAGGATTAGGGGACCCCTTTTCTAGCCGGTCCCCTGAGTTGAGCTGGATAGGTACCAGAACAGCAGGAACATCCACGGAATCAGCCTGAGAAACAGGAAGATACATCTGGATCTCTACAAATGAACATCTCCAGCGCTGAGTATCGAGGTACAAAGCGGGGAGCCGTGAACGCGCACAGATATTGGAAGCTAAACAGAAGGGGGAGGGAGCCGCCGTGTCAGGGCGCCCGGAAGCGATAGCCACCTGCACGGGGGAGCGGACAGACCGCGACCCGCACGCTTGAGACAGCAGACTGAGAACGGGAGCTCTGGGAGCGCACGCGGGATGGCTGGCGGTTGGCGGGCCACCTGTACGGGGGAGCCGGCAGACTCGCGGACGGCACCCGCGAGACAGCAGACTTAGAACGTGAGCTCCAGGAGCGCGCGCGCAGGGCGGCTGGCGGGCCACCTGCACCGGGGAGCGGGCTGACCGCGGACCCGCACTCTGGAAACAGCTGAGTCCGTGAGCCGGGAGCCTGCACCACCAAGCATCTCACGGAGCTCCGGAGCTCCGGTGTGCTCACTGGATCGAGGCTGAGACCGGGAGCTCTGGGAGCGTGCACGGGGCAGCTGGCGGCCGGCGGCTGGAGGGCCACCTGCACGGGGGAGCAGGCGGACTCACGGTCAGCACCCACGAGACACCAGACTGAGACGGGGAGCTCCGGGAGCCCGCGCGGGGTGGCTGGCGACTGGCGGCTGGCGGGGTTGGAAACACAAAGGACAGAGACGTGCCGGCCCTGGAAGTGAGGGCTGGGATGCCGGGTGTGGGGCGCACAGCCCGGGATGCTGCAGGGTTGAGCAGCACCAACAGAAACAGAGTTAAAGTGGCCAGAACATCAGTGGAGAACGATCCGCGATCCCTCTGTTCTGAGACAGAGGCTGAATTTCAGCCGCTGCTGCTCTCTCAGAAGAGGCATAGCAAACCGCCAGGGAAAGCCGCCAGAGAACAAAAGCCCGGAAATACCGGCTCACAGGGTGCCCATCCCCATCCCCCCTCGCAAGGGACACAGAGACTCTACCCAAACAGGGTTTTCTGAGTACCGGCAGGCAGGCCCCTCCCCCAGAAGGCAGGCTGAAAAATCAAGAAGCCCACAACCCGGAGCGCCTGAGTGGCGCAGTCACCAAGCACCTGTCTTCGGATTAGGGTGTGATCACAACGCTCCGTAAGGAGTCCTTCATCGGGCTTCTCCACCGGGAACCTGCTTCTTCCTCTCCCACTCCTCTGCTTGGGTTCCCTTTCTTGCTGACTGTCTCTCTCTCTCTCAAATAAATAAATAAACTCTTTAAGGAAGAAGCCCACATCCCTAAGATCTCTATAAAACAAGGGCGCACGGCCTGGGTCCCAGTCAACACTTGGGCTCTGGACAACCCTGCAATCTCTCTTCATCAGAATGACGAGAAGGAGAAGTCCCCCCCAGCAAAGAAAAGATAATGAGTCTGTGGCCTCTGCCACAGAATTGGCCTCGGCCACAGAATTAATACATATGGATGTATCCCAATTATCAGAAATGGAATTCAGAGCAACAATGGTCAAGATGATGAGTAAACTTGAAAAAAGCATCAGAGAAAGCGTTGCTGAGAATATAGAATCCCTAAGGGCAGAAATGAGAGCGAATCTGACAGAAATTAAAAACTCAGTGGGCCAAATACAGTCAAAACTAGAGGCTCTGACGGCCAGGGTCACCGAGGCAGAGGAACGCGTTAGCGAATTGGAGGATGGGTTAGTAGAAGAAAAAACGAAAATAGAAGCTGGTCTTAAAAAAATCCACGCCCACGAATGTAGATTACGGGAGATTACTGACTCTATGAAACGATCCAATGTCAGAATCATCGGCATCCCTGAAGGGGTGGAGAAAAACAGAGGTCTAGAAGAGATATTTGAACAAATTGTAGCTGAAAACTTCCCTAATCTAGCAAGGGAAACAAGCATTCGTGTCCAAGAGGCAGAGAGGACCCCATCCAAGCTCAACCAGGACAAACCTACGCCACGGCATGTCATAGTGCAATTCGCAAATATTAGATCCAAGGATACAGTATTGAAAGCGGCCAGGGCAAAGAAATTTCTCACGTACCAAGGCAAAGGTATCAGGATTACGTCAGACCTGTCTACAGAGACCTGGAATGAGAGAAAGGCTTGGGGGGGCATTTTTAAAGCTCTTTCAGAGAAAAACATGCAGCCAAGGATCCTTTATCCAGCAAAGCTGTCATTCAGAATTGATGGAGAAATAAAGACGTTCCAAAATCGCCAATCATTAACCAATTTCGTAACCACGAAACCAGCCCTACAGGAGATATTAAGGGGGGCTCTATAAAGGTAAAAAGGCCCCAAGAGTGATACAGAGCAGCAAGTCACAACCGATACAAAGACTTTAAAGAGAAATGGCATCATTAAAATCATATCTGTCAATAATCTCTATCAATCTAAATGGCTTAAACTCTCCCATAAAACGCCACAGGGTTGCAGATTGGATAAAAAGACATGACCCATCCATTTGCTGTCTACAAGAGACTCATTTTGAACCCAAAGATGCATTCAGACTTAGAGTAAGGGGATGGAGTACC
The DNA here is from genome assembly GCF_002007445.2 of Ailuropoda melanoleuca. NCBI lineage: Eukaryota > Metazoa > Chordata > Mammalia > Carnivora > Ursidae > Ailuropoda > Ailuropoda melanoleuca. The sequence goes on from NW_023179820.1 coordinate 2,458,201, forward strand.
ATCTTCCACGCAAATGGACCTCAAAAGAAAGCTGGAGTAGCAATTCTCATATCAGATAGACTGGATTTTAAACTAGAGGCCATAGAGAGAGATACAGAAGGGCACTATATTATTCTTAAAGGAAGTATTCAACAAGTGGATATGACAATTATTAATATATATGCCCCCAACAGGGGAGCAGCAAGATACACAAGCCAACTCTTAACCAAAATAAAGAGACATATAGATAAGAACACAGTAATAGTAGGGGACCTCAACACCCCACTATCAGAAATAGACAGAACACCCTGGCAAAAACTAAGCAAAGAATCAAAGGCTTTGAATGCCATACTCGACGAGTTGGACCTCATAGATATATATAGAACACTACACCCCAGAACCAAAGAATACTCATTCTATTCAAATGCCCATGGAACATTCTCAAGAATAGATCATGCTCTGGGACACAAAACAGGTCTCAGCCAATACCAAAAGATTGAAATTATCCCCTGCATATTCTCAGACCACAACGCTCTGAAATTGGAACTCAACCACAAGGAAAAACCTGGAAGAAACTCAAACACTTGGAGGCTAAGAACCATCCTGCTCAAGAATGACTCGATAAACCAGGAAATCAAAAAACAAATTAAACAATTTATGGAGACCAACGAGAATGAATACACAACGGTCCAAAACCTATGGGATACTGCAAAGGCAGTCCTAAGGGGGAAATACATAGCCATCCAAGCCTCACTCAAAAGAATAGAAAAATCTAAAATGCAGTTTCTATATTCTCACCTCAAGAAACTGGAACAGCAACAGAGGGACAGGCCTAACCCACTGACAAGGAAGGAGTTGACCAAGATTAGAGCAGAAATCAATGAATTAGAGACCAGAACCACAGTAGAGCAGATCAACAGGACTAGAAGCTGGTTCTTTGAGAGAATCCATAAAATTGATAGACCACTGGCAAAACTTGTCCAAAAACAAAGAGAAAGGACTGAGATTATTAAAATTATGACTGAAAAGGGAGAGGTCACGACCAGCACCATTGAAATTGCAAGGATTATTAGAAACTTTTATCAACAGCTATATGCCAAAAAACTAAACAATCTGGAAGAGATGGAGGCCTTCCTGGAAACCTATAAACTACCAAGACTGAAACAGGAAGAAATAGATTTCTTAAATAGGCCAATTAACTATGAAGAAATTGAGTCAGTGATAAACAACCTTCCAAATAATAAAACTCCAGGCCCAGACGGTTTTCCTGGGGAATTCTACCAAACATTCAAAGAAGAAATAATACCTATTCTCCTAAAGCTATTTCAAAAAATAGAAACAGAAGGAAAGCTACCAAACTCATTCTATGAGGCTAATATTACCTTGATCCCCAAACCAGGCAAAGACCCCCTCAAAAAGGAGAATTACAGACCGATTTCTCTAATGAATATGGATGCCAAAATCCTCAACAAGATCCTTGCTAATAGAATCCAACAGTACATTAAAAGGATTATCCATCATGACCAAGTGGGATTCATACCTGGGATGCAAGCATGGTTCAACACTCGCAAATCAATCAATGTGATACATCATATCAACAAGAAAAGACTCAAGAACCATATGATCCTCTCAATTGATGCAGAAAAAGCATTTGACAAAATACAGCATCCTTTCCTGATTAAAACCCTTCAGAGTGTAGGAATAGAGGGTACATTTCTCAATCTCATAAAAGCCATCTATGAAAAGCCTACTGCAAGCATTATTCTCAATGGGGAAAAGCTGGAAGCCTTTCCCTTAAGATCAGGAACACGACAAGGATGCCCACTCTCGCCACTATTATTCAACATAGTACTAGAAGTCCTTGCAACAGCAATCAGAAGACAAAAAGGGATCAAAGGTATCCAAATCGGCAAAGAAGAAGTCAAACTGTCTCTCTTTGCAGATGACATGATACTCTATATGGAAAACCCAAAGGAATCCACTCCCAAACTATTAGAAGTTATAGAACAATTCAGTAAGGTGGCAGGATACAAAATCAATGCCCAGAAATCAGTTGCATTTCTATACACGAATAACGAGACTGAAGAAAGAGAAATTAGGGAATCCATCCCATTTACAATAACACCAAAAACCATGCGTTACCTTGGAATTAACTTAACCAGAGACGTAAAGGACCTATATGCTAGAAACTATAGATCACTTTTGAAAGATATTGAGGAAGACATAAAAAGATGGAAAAATATTCCATGCTCATGGATTGGAAGAATTAACATAGTTAAAATGTCCATACTACCCAGAGCAATCTACACTTTCAATGCTATCCCGATCAAAATACCGAGGACATTTTTCAAAGAACTGGAACAAATAGTCCTTAAATTTGTATGGAACCAGAAAAGGCCCCGAATCTCCAAGGAACTGTTGAAAAGGAAAAACAAAGCTGGGGGCATCACAATGCCGGATTTCGAGCTGTACTACAAAGCTGTGATCACAAAGACAGCATGGTACTGGCACAAAAACAGACACATCGACCAATGGAACAGAATAGAGAACCCAGAAATGGACCCTCGGCTCTTTGGGCAACTAATCTTTGATAAAGCAGGAAAAAACATCCGGTGGAAAAAAGACAGTCTCTTCAATAAATGGTGCTGGGAAAATTGGACAGCTACATGCAAAAGAATGAAACTTGACCACTCTCTCACACCATACACAAAAATAAACTCCAAATGGATGAAAGACCTCAATGTGAGACAGGAATCCATCAAAATTCTAGAGGAGAACATAGGCAACAACTTCTATGACATCGGCCAGAGCAACCTTTTTCACGACACATCTCCAAAGGCAAGAGAAATAAAAGATAAAATGAACTTATGGGACTTTATCAGGATAAAGAGCTTCTGCACAGCCAAGGAAACAGTCAAAAAAACTAAGAGACAGCCCACGGAATGGGAGAATATATTTGCAAAGGACACCACAGATAAAGGACTGGTATCCAAGATCTACAAAGAACTTCTCAAACTCAATACACGAGAAACAAATAAACAAATCATAAAATGGGCAGAAGATATGAACAGACACTTTTCCAATGAAGACATACAAATGGCTAACAGACACATGAAAAAATGTTCAAAATCATTAGCCATCAGGGAAATTCAAATCAAAACCACACTGAGATACCACCTTACGCCAGTTAGAATGGCAAAGATAGACAAGGCAAGAAACAACAATTGTTGGAGAGGATGTGGAGAAAGGGGATCCCTCCTACATTGTTGGTGGGAATGCAAGTTGGTACAGCCACTCTGGAAAACAGTGTGGAGGTCCCTTAAAAAGTTAAAAATTGAACTACCCTATGACCCAGCCATTGCACTACTGGGTGTTTACCCCAAAGATACAGACGTAGTAAAGAGAAGGGCCATATGCACCCCAATGTTCATAGCTGCATTGTCCACAATAGCCAAATCATGGAAGGAGCCGAGATGCCCTTCAACAGATGACTGGATTAAGAAGCTGTGGTCCATATATACAATGGAATATTACTCAGCTATCAGAAAGAACGAATTCTCAACATTTGCTGCAACATGGACGGCACTGGAGGAGATAATGCTAAGTGAAATAAGTCAAGCAGAGAAAGACAATTATCATATGATTTCTCTCATCTATGGAACATAAGAACTAGGATGATCGGTAGGGGAAGAAAGGGATAAAGAAAAGGGGGGTAATCAGAAGGGGGAATGAAACATGAGAGACTATGGACTATGAGAAACAAACTGAAGACTTCAGAGGGGAGGGGGTGGGGGAATGGGATAGACTGGTGATGGGTAGTAAGGAGGGCACGTATTGCATGGTGCACTGGGTGTTATACGCAACTAATGAAGCATCAAACTTTACATCGGAATCCGGGGATGTACTGTATGGTGATTAACATAATATAATAAAAAAAATTAAAAAAAATACCTTTTGAAAGGACAAAACAAGGTAGTCAGAAAATACAGAGTTAAGGTTTATATGACATTTTGGGGTCACATGGGTCACAAAACAACCTCTGTCAACAGTCTCTTTCCCAACATTGAGGAGTTAGTTTGTCATAAATCCAATTCCTTCATGGCCATAAGCCTCATGTACATAAAGAGAGCTCCAATTTCCCAGTTGAAATGCAGCTTTTATGCCAGGGCCCTCATATGCAACTTCACATTGATGAAAATTGTATCAACATTTTATCGGTATCCTTTAGGCTAATGTTCTGAAATAGTCCATGAAAGAAATTCTTCTTAAATATTTTTTCACAGCATTAAATAAATAGTTTCCACAGAATTTAAAGGTTCTATATCTTATATTAGGAGGACTGTCGTTTGAGGAATTCTTTTGAACTGGTTGCTATTCTGTCTTTATCTGTCTTAGACTTCATTCCACATGCTAACTCTTGTATCTGTATTCCACAATTAACATTAGACTTTGCTCCATATAGATGTTCTCCTTTTAGGATATTTTATTTACCTTTTACAAATCTTATTTAATTTCTTTACTATACCTTTGTCTCACCTCAACTAAGGAATTCCGTTCTCATAATTCAAAGTGGGAACACTGATACATTAATTTTTTCCCCTCTTCTAGTAGTAATTCATATTAACACATCACAAGAAAACTTCCATCTCCTAGCTACAATGTGGAGAAGGAAACTTGTGATAAGGTACTCCTAAGATTTTTTCAAATGGTGTAAAATCAATTATTAAAATGAGTTAGGCTTATCAATATTCTGGAGAGTTCCTCATAAATATTGACCTCAAAGGTTGTGGATTGCAAAAATTAGACCTTATTTGTTGTTAAAAATTTACTAAAATTTTTCCTTTAATAGATGATCTCAAAGAAGTTGCCAATGGCTAAGGTGACATGATTGTGTCACAAATCACCAATTATACCTTTAAAATGGAAAGATTCTGCTTTATCATACTGTGCCCTTACATTTTGATCAAAATTCTTTAGCAATGGTCAATATCATCTTCCAAATTCTTTAAATCTTCTTATCAGTTTCCTGAAGGTGTGTGTGTGGGGTGTGTGTGCATGTGTTCAATGTGTGTATAATTCTGCTGAATATGCACTAATATGTGATCATTCTCCTTGTAGATTTACAGCAATAGATTTCATACTGCATATCTATACTATTAAAATTATGTAGGATTTCATCAGGCTCAAACTACCTGCCTGACCAAAAAACTAGTAAATTATAGGTCTTAGCCTAATTAACCTCATTTTTTCCTGGTACATAAAAAAAGTAATTTTTGTTATCGTTCAAAAAACTCAAAAGGATGCCATGAATAATTTATTTGTGTACATTTATCTATTAACTAGTTATATTAATGAGGTAAAGTAAGGAAGTCAAAAGAGTAGATATTAAGAAGCAACTCCCTAATTTTGAATATTATATTTAATTGCAAAGATCAAGAAAATTATAAACATATACTCATTATTTATGCTTAAGTCAAAATGTCTTTATCCTCCTATTATTTTTATAACTGAGCAGACATTTCCAGATAATATACAACAAACTAGAATTTTTCCTCCTCCATCCCCAGAATAGAATATTTTTCAGGATAATATCAATTTGTTTCCTATGAAAATTTTGGTTTAAGACAAGTTAAATGTTTGTGTATATATATATATGTATATATATATATATATAAATGTTTATATATATATAAATGTTTATATATATGAATATTGAAAAATATGGTATAAATTTCAATTTTATTAATTCTGTTATTATGTGAAATTATGAATTTAATTAATATTAGGAGAGTTTTTGTTTGTCTAACTTCTTTTTTTAATTTTTTTCAGTTTATTTTTTTCAAAAATTTTAAAAAATCCTAGTTAGTTAACATACCGTGCAGTGTTATTCCAATAGAATTCAATGATACATCAATTACATACAACAGCCAGTGCTCATCGTAACAAGTGTCCTCCTTAATACCCATCACCCACCTAGCCTATCCCTCACTCACCTCCCTCCATCAACCCTGAGTTTGTTCTCTATCTTTAAGAGTTTCATTATTTGTTTCCTTCTCTCTTCCTCCTCCCCATGTATTCATCTGTTTTGTTGCTTAAATTCCATATCTGAGTGAATTCATATGGTATTTGTTTTTCTCTGACATATTTTGCTTATCACAATACATTCTAGCTCCAGCCACATCATTACAAATGGCAAGATTTTATTACATTTGATGGTTGGGTAATTTTCCATTTCCACCTCACTTCTTTTTCTATTTATCAATTGAACATTGGAACCCTCCATAATTCGTATATTGTTAATAATACTGCTATAAACATTGGGGTGTATGTACCCCCTTTGAATATTTTTGTGTTCTTTGGGTAAATACCTAGTAGTGCAATTGCTGGTTCATAGGGTAGTTCTCTTTTTCACTTTATGAGGAAACTCTATACTGTTCTCCAGAGTGACTGCACCAGTTTGCATTCCACCAACAGTGCAAGAGGGTTCCCCTTTCTCCACATCCTTGCCAACAATTATTTCTTGTGTTGTTAATTTTAGCTAATTCTGACCAGTGTGAAGTGGTATCTCATCATGGTTTTGATTTACATTTCCTAGATGTTAAGTGGTGTTGAACATCTTTTCATGTGTCTTCTTTGGAAAAGTGTCCATTCATGTCTTCTGCCCATTTCTTAACTGAATTATTTGTTTTTTATGTGTTGAGTTTGATAAGTTCTTAATAGATTTTGGACTCTCCATAATTTAACATATTCCATTTTATCAGAAATGCCATTTTCAAGTATCTTCTTCCATTCCGTAGATTGCCTTTTAGTTTTGTTGATTGTTTCCTTCACTGTGCAGAAGCTTTTTATCTTGATGAAGTCCCAATAGTTCATTATTGCTTTTGTTTCCCTTACTACAGAAGACATATCTAGTAAGAAGTAGCTGCAGCTGAGGTCAAAGCAGTTTCTGCCTGTGTTCTCCTCTAGGATATTTACAGCTTCCTGTCTCACATTTAGGTCTTTCATCCATTCTGACTTTATTTTTGTGTATGGTATAAGAAAATGCCCTAATTTCATTCTTCTGTGTGTTGCTGCCCAGTTTGTCCAGAATCATTTGTTGAAAAGATTGTCTTTTTTCCATTGGATATTGTTTCCTGCTTTGTCAAAGATTAGTTGACCATAAAGTTGTGGGTCCATTTCTGGGTTTTCTAATCTATTTCATTGATCTATGAGTCTGTTTTTGTGCCAGTACCATACTGTCTTGAGGACTATAGCTCTGCAATATAGCTTGAAGTCCAGAATCATGGTGTCTCCAGTTTTGCTTCTTTTTCAAGAGTTCTTTGGCTACTTGAGGTCCTTTGTGGTTCCATACAAATTTTAGGACTGTTTGTTCTAGCTCTGTGAAAAATGCTGGTGATATTTTGATAGTGATTGCATTAAATGTGTAGATTGCTTTGGGTAGTATAGACATTTTAATATTGTTTGTTCTTCTGATGCATGTCCATGGAATGCTTTTCCATTTTGTTGTGTCTTCAATTTCTTTCATAAGTCTTCCATAGTTTTCAGAGTATGGTCTTCACCTCTTAGGTTAGGTTTATTCCTAGGTATCTTATGGGTTTTGGTGCAATTTTAAATGGTATCATTTCCTTGATTTCTCTTTCTGCTGCTTTCTCATTTGTGTATAGAAATGCGACAGATTTCTGTATGTTGATTTTATATCCTGCAACTTTGCTGAATTAATGTATTAGTTCTAGCAAATTTTTGGTGGATTCTTTCAGGTTTTCTAAGTAGAATATCATGTCATCTGCAAATAATGAAAGTTTGACCACTTCCTTGCTGATTTGGATTCCTTTCTTTCTTTCTTTCTTTCTTTCTTTCTTTCTTTCTTTCTTTCTTTTTCTTTCTTTCTTCCTTTTTCTTCTTTCTTTCTTTCTTCTTTCTCTTTTTCTTCTTTTCTTTTTTCTTTTTTTTTTAAGATTTTATTTGACAGAGAGAGACAGAGTGAGAGAGGGAACACAAGCAGGGGGAGTGGGAGAGGGAGAAGCAGGTTT